>NC_142208.1:27444823-27639823 GCF_049639895.1 Pseudopodoces humilis
TAAGAGGATTTAGATTAATTCAGTGCAACGAAAGAACTTACTTTTGAAATTACTTTTGATTGTTCTGTGTTGAGGTCTCACAGTAAAATAACACATTTTCAGTTCTTCTTTGAGCAGAGTCCTCAGACCACCTCTTGCCTTTTTTATTACTTCCATTGCATATAGAGCTTCTCTACCCAGCACTGGTGAGGCCACTTCAGTAGTGCTGTTTCTAGGTCTCAGCTCCCCTGTACAAGAGAGGCACTGGCTTACTGGAGTGAGTCCAGGAAAGGACCATGAACAGAATTAAGGGATTGGAGCATCTTTCATGTAAGGAGAGGCTGAGAAAGCAAGCAGTGTTCAGTGTGGAGAAGAAAAGGCTCCAGAGGACTTTATCAATGTGTACAAATAGCTGATGGGTTGGAACGCAGAAGAGGGAGCTCAGTAATGTCCAGTGACGGACAAAAGGAACAAATTATAACCTGTGAAATTCCATCCGAACATGATAATTTTTTACTGTGGTAATGGTCAAACAGTGAAATAGATAGCTCAGAGTGATTGTCAACTGTCCATCTCAGAAGATACTCAAAATCCAGATGAGCACAGTCTTGATTCTGGGTGACCCTAGGGCAGAGTGTTGGACAAGGTGATCTCAAGCAGTCCCTTCCCACCTCAGCCATTCTGTAATTCTGTGAGGTGCATGTGACAACCCTTAAGTATCTGTTGTACTTTATTTATGTGGTGTCTTTTCACAATTATGGATATGTATGTTGCATACTATAATGAAGCTGGATGATTTTCACCTCTGGAATAAGTCACATCTGGGTCTTTTTTATTACCTTAATCAGCAAAATACATATACTATTGTAACCCGTGTGATCATCTAGTGATTAATCTGACATCACATAACTCATTTTACGCAATTTCACATTACAGTTCCTGAAACTTACCGTGATAAATTAGAAGCTTTTTTCTTGTTTGCATCTCTAAATTGATAAGCCCTTTCATCTTATGTACAGTTGTTCGTACAAGCTGAGATCTGTTGGAAGGTCTGACTTCCTTCTTTGAGCGGTGTCCTTGATTCATGGCTTCAGTGGTGTCTGGACAGGATGCCACTTATGTCACCACCTCTAAGGCAATCCAGCACTGTCAGGCTTTCACAGTTTGACTGCTGTCATTTGTTGACACTGAGGATGTTTAAATCTATGCAGAAACCTCCTGAAGGACTATGCAAAGCCTTTAGTATCTGGCAACCAGTTCTGGAGAACTCAAGGCCCACTGTAAGCAGAAGAACATTATTCTAAACATTTGTAAGGGTATGTTGCAAATTTAGCAGGTGTTTAAGAAGCTGATTTGGTACACCTGTGAGTTAATCAGAGCATTTGCTTTTACATTGCCTGAATTTTATGGCAAAAACAGAATGGAAATCTCTCAAGACATAAAGAGGAACCATCAGCTGTTTGAATCTCAAAGGTCTCCGTTGTTTGTGCCAAGTAAGGGAAGTTTTTAATAATGACTGATAACATCACAAAGTGCACTCATATGCTTTTTAAATTCAAAACACTCTTTTAAAGAATATTTCTTGTTATTTTCCGGGTTTTATGTTATAATCTGCTTTGCTTGTAAAAAAGATACAAGTTTACAGCCTAGTAAGTAGGCATTTCCAACACCACTCTGCAACTCAATTTTCTTAATTTCAGGCCACTTAGTCTGACCATATATCCTCAGAATATGAGAAGGATTTTAAAAATACATGAAAATTGCTGTTTTCAGTCAGAAAGAAAGCTCACCTAATTAATATCCTGATTAGTCACAAAATGCTTCCTGGGTTTGAGGGGGCCTAATTCTATTCCCCATGTTCAGATTTCCACAGTACTAAAATTAATTCTAGAACTTCCTTATTTTGTCTCCAGAGTGTAGCATAATAAGGCATACCCTTCTTTGTTGGGTCTTAGATATGTTTGCTCAGGCAGAAATATTTTGAATGTAGAATAGTTTTAAATGGTTCATTGATCTTCAGTGATAAAATTGGCACGGAAATGTAAAACACTGACAAGGAGAAGAAGAGCACACCCTGTTGTAGAGGACCATTGTACACTGCAGTTGAGTTGCTTTCACTAAGTTCTTCTCAACTGCCAGGTATTTTCCAGGAAAATAAACCGTGGTGTTTATATAATGTAGATTTCACCTTGTCTCAGGACTGTGTAAGAGAGAGAGAAAAAGATCCAACCATTGAACACTGTCCAGGATGTCAGGGGAAAACTATGTTTCAAGTATTTACTTTTTTTCCTTCATCACCTTTAGATATTTCTGTAGATTTCAGTGCATGTAATTTGAGAAGTGTTGAGCTTGCCTCTATGAGTGATGATTATTGAATATTATGCTGTGTCTCTGAATCTCTCTGAAGTATCTGTGCTAAGAAGAGTTTATGGATAATATATCTATTCTTTGTACTTAATCTTTAAAATTTTGTCTTGGCTTTTATTTTTATACCCCTTTTGTAGCATGTAAACATGGTGTTTTAGAAGTAAAGAAATCAAAAGAAGAATAAGTCTCCTGTTCCATATACAAAAAATCGTTCTGAAACTTGAGTTGAGGTTGCTTAAAACTATTATTTTTTTTTAATCCTCCTTACTCACTGGAAATCTCAGGAATATGTAACTCTGAAACAGTTATAGGAGAAATATCTCCCAGCAGAGACACAACAGCTTATTTTCCACCCTTGTGTGACATAAGTAATTCTGGTTACTACGGGATCCAAGCAAATTTCAGTGACTTACACCTGATATAATGCACTACAGTCAAACCTCCTTTTCTGGACTGAGCCATAAATACATAATGTAATCTAATGTTTTGGTGGCAGATAGTCAGACCCACCTCAAAACATTGGCAGCCTACTTGCTGGAAAGCAAATAGGAATCTCTTTAGACAAGGATGTGTGCTTGCTTCTTTATGAAATAATATTAGTTATTGTCTTTCCTGGATGCAGCACTGAGTGAAAGTGCAGTGAACAGCGGAAGTGTATTAACAAATGTTTATAAGGTGCTTCTGAAGTCAAGAGTCTTCAAATTCAGTGACTTCAGCATGAAAAGAGAACTGTTTTAACTCCAGGAGGTGTCCTGCCAGATACAAGTAATGGAATTTGATGTACAAGTCCACAGCGGCATGTCACAGATTTGGATTTCTCACTCCTTTACTGATGGACCAATCTGAATCCCCAAGGCCCTGAAGGACCTTCTCCCTCCATTTTTCCTGGGGTGGTTGTGGTGGTCAGGTGTCATAAATGAGATGCACACCAGAACTGTCGTAGTATATGTGAAACCATTAAAATTAAAAGAAGTATATTGACTAAACTGTTTCCATTCCATTACTGGAGCAAGAACTGGTGTTTACAGGTACAATAGAATTAAGAAGTGTTTTCTCAGCTTAGAAAAACTCTAAATGGCTCTAATGTCCAATGTTAATTTAACAAAATAATAAATCCTAATGTTCATACATATAGGGCTACATTAGACTATTGGAAAGGTTGCTGTTTCTCCTGTGTTGTAATTTTGTATGCTTAATAATTTACTTGAATTAGTTAATATCTCTTGGACCTTCACACCCCTGTTCTGTCTTCAGGTGCATGCCTTTCTGATTACATTTGAGCTTCAAATAACTAGGAGTATGAAAATGGAAACCAAGTTTTGAAAATCAGGACCTTGCTTTTAGTGCCCCTTGCTTTAAATAAAAAATGCTATCATGTCCCAGATATTTACACTTAATATCTACCTATTTCATCTCTAATGAATTATTCATGCATGTATATGTGAATACTATGTGTAAAACCTTTCATTAGAGAAAGAGGGCTTCTGAGTTCTGGAGCATATACCAATATCTCCTCCTCAGGTGTTTCTTTGATATGCCAGAACATCTTTCTACTGAAATCTTAATCCAAAGTTTCTATAGTGAAATGAGTTTTTATGCAGTTTCCAGCCACCATCAGAGAGAGCTTTTTCATGATCCCTGTTTCTTCTGCTAGCAGCAGTATTTCATGTTTCATATATAATTTTTTTTTTCTTTTCTGGCTGATTTCTATTAAAATCTGTTTATTGTTTCAGAAATTCATTTTGAAGTGGCATATTGCATTCCTACATCTCTAAGCCCTCTGCCCTTCTTCACAGTCTGGGCTTTAAAGTGGTGAGGAGGAGGAAATAGGGAGAGATTTTTGTTTCTGGGGATGTCAGGCCTCAGGAGTATCACAGCTGCACGGTCATGGGGGAGAATCATGTTTGGGTTGTGCTGCTGCCTTGTAATAAACAGTCAGAAGCATCATTCAGAGGGCATGGAAAGACCAAACTACTCAGTTTCCATTCCATAGTGTTTTACCATGCAGTTGTTGATACCAGGGAAGGGCTTTTTACACCTTCAGTTGGAATATTTCCTGCTGGTTCCTCGCTTGTGCAGTCACCGAGCTGCTCCCTACAGCTTCCTATTGCCACCTCCTCCCTGCTGGCCCTTGCTCCCACCATCCTTCCCAGCTCTGACCTTCTCAATTCTAGCTCCTTAATACCCTTCCTCTGTATTCAGATATTGCTTTGAATATTAATTCAAATTCTGGCACCATCCCAATTTTCCTTAGCTCTGTGTTTCATCTTAAGGATTTGATTCAGCAGCAGTGTGGGCCTTGCATCTTTGTGGTCGTGAAAAGTTTATCCAGTTGCTCACTCGGCATTGTCTAGTGGTATTCAAAGTCTGTTCCCTCTGCTCCATGGTCCTCTGCTTTTCCCTGTGTTGTTTCAAATGCAGGATATAGATTATTTTAGTATTTTCTTTTATTTTTAAATACATAAAGTACTTAACATAAAGTAAGGAAATTGTGTATTTTCATTAATTTTCGGAGTACTGTCCTACCAAAACTGCTACCAAAAAACCCCTTTACAACTACTTTTTTTGAAGCAATGAGGAAAAACTTACTTTATAGGGTTGTAAGACCTTACTGTTAAAAGATTATCTTTGGGTACTCTGCACCTTTCAACTGGATTACCAATAAAAAAGGGCTCGCCTTTCACCTCAGTAGATTTGGGATTATATCATTAATGCAGCAAATAAGGAATGTCAAATCTATTCAGTAGTACAGATTGGCTAAGTTACAGTAGGAAAAAATAGTGATCCAAATTTGCCCATTTTGCCATCTGTTTTAGAAGTCACAGATTATTTTACATGTGCAGAAATTCATTATCATGCCACACATCATGGGACACCTTCAGTCTTGTTAGGAACTCACATCTGGTTGAAGTTTCTTAAGACTGATTTTTGGATGAGCAAATATTGCAATAACCTTATAAAGATGTGTTATTATATGTAATAGAAACATAGTTTTGTGAATTTTTATTCCATGCTAGAATGATGAAAAAGTTTTTTTTTTCAGTTATCAGAAACTTTAAGTACTTCCCATGTGTATGCCAGACAGATAATCACACAGGCTAAAATCTGTGTATGTTTTCACAAGTACCTTGCATTTGTCATAGAATACCTGTGAATAATAGTAATATCTGAATTATAAGCTGAACTCAGAAGATAACATTAAAGCAATATTTTACAGGCCCTCTATTTGACCACCTCTACTGTGTGGACTGTTGTATAGGAAATAACCTCTAACTGAATCAGAGAAAAAGGTATTTCAGCATAATTTTTTTTCATGCTGACCCTCTTTCTTTAATGTATTTATTCATATAAGATGGTGTTTATTGATGAAAGTATTCATTGTAGCTTATTCCTAAGTCTGTAGTAAAGTTTTTGAAGACTTTTTTGTCCTAACAAGAATGTGAGGATTTTAAGTCAAGGTATATGGTTATTTTTTGGTCTGAACTTACACTACCTGCTTCTTTCAATTTTGAAATTATTTAGCCTCAGGGAGCTTTCCCCTCTGTGATAACATTTCAGAGTTTGTTGTCTGGTTCTGAGCAGGTAAGGCAAATAAAAGAAAGAAGGATAAAAATAAAATGATAAATGAGCAGTATCTGTTGTTGATAGCAGTGTGAGTAAACTGTCCAAACTACCTTGGTTTGAGAAAGAGATAATGGAAAAAGCCAGCAGTTGTCTGTCCTCCATATATATATTTATATTTATATTCTCTTTCCTTATCTGTTAACACTCTCAGCCACTGTGCTTAGGTGTCTCCAACATGTCAGAATTTCATCTAACATAGCTTGTCCAGAAAACCCATTTCAACAGGTGGACAAAAAATGTCAAGTCAAGCCTATAGCAAGTAAATGTTCAATTTGTATAGGCCTGAGAAGATCTCTTGATCAGGCTGCATACTTTCCCTGAGGAAAACGAGTTGTAGAAAACTTGTCCAAAAAGTTTCAGATAGTTGGGAACTGCTGGTTAATCTTTAATGGGTAGAACTCAAATTCTGATATATTGTCCCTAAACACTTTTCCCATTTATTTATGATTTATTCTCTTCCTCCCATCCTGTATACCACTAGCACTCCTTTTGAACTTTGACCAAGTGAAAGGAATTGATTCCAAGTGATACTGACTTGGCAGGGACAGTCAGTCTGTTGCAACTTTTGAAAGAGCACAGTTGAATGGAATTACAAGTCCACCTTTTCACCTTCAAATATATTATTATGTTGCTAATTTAATGACTTCATTTGGTGAGTTCATTCTCCACAGAACATCAGCTGTATATTTAGTTAAAAAAACAAACTGGTGAACTGGAATTTCTGGTATTTAAGTGAACAATCTGATTTTCAATAGTTTTTAACAGGTTTTTTGCTACATGGACATGGCTGAATTTACACAGCATGAGGTCTTGCTTGGCAAAGACTTTTTATATTACTACTTACATCAAGAAGAAAAGTTGATGAGCTTAGACTTGACAAAGCTCACCTGTGTTTTGGGGATCTTTTTATATTTCTTGTTTGAGGCTTTCTACCACTGCTTCCTGACAGGCTAAGATTGTTTTCCTCCAAATGTACTAAAGAATGAAGTTTAACATTAAAAAATATATCTGTACTGAGCATGCTTTTCTAGGTAAAGCCAATATCAAAAGGGTTTTCATGGAAGGACCTCTTTCAAGCACAGTGCTTTGCCCTTTTACATCCTAGGACTGAAGAGTTACAGAGTTACAGTTATACAAATCCCTTTTTTTGGTTTTGTTTGTTTTGGTTTGTTTTTTGGTTTTTGTGGGGGGTTTTTTGTTTTTTCTGGGGGGGGTTTGCTTGTTTTTTGTGGAAATAGAGGGGCAGGGAGGGGAAGCCCAAATTACTGTCCTGAACCAGGATGTACAAGCACAGAATTGGAAAACATCATTCTGTCACAGTTTGGAATGATGGAAGAGCACCATATCTAGGTATTTCTTCATACAGTTCAAGTCACACCATACTACTTTATGATAATGATTTTATTAAACTGCTTATAGAGTTTATTTTCTCCTGTAATTACTGACATTTTTGGTCCAAAAATTATCCATGTGTTGCATGAGCAAGCAGTCAGGTTTGAGAAGTGCTGAATATTATGGAACCTTAGTCCAGTTACAGTTGAAATGTCAGCTTGTGTAATGTGTATCAGATGAGGACATAACGTTTAATTTGTGCAAGTACTGCTGACCACCCAAGTCTCTATTTTTAAATCAAAACAGACTCAGGAGTTCCATGTTGGAGGCTGTTTACTGACTGGCTTGGTTTCATGCTGTCGTTGTGAGTGAAACTGCTGATCTGCACTCATGTCTCTGAACTAGCAGAACAACTAGCTCTGTGATTTTCTTTGAGCTGTTACAGTCTTGTTTTGAGAAACTACTTCTGGGTACTGGCTACTAGCTGTTGTGAGGAACTGTAGACCAACAGAATTGTAGTTCATGGTTTTGAGAATACAAATTCACTATTTTACATCAGTCACAAGCCACTTATGCCCATCTGTACATTCTTGTTTCTCTGTATCTTTTTTGATTCAAGAGAACCTTTTTGTTTTCTTCTGTGATTTTGTGTCCCTTCCATATTTTGCAAACCTTTTCCTTCCTCCTAATTCCAAGTATCAGCTGTCTGTCACGTTGAAGTTATTTTTCTGCATTTTCTCTTTACCTCATCATATTTCACTACCTCCAAAAATGTAAATGTAAATTTTGATACGGAGTTTTATACTCCTGGCCTAATCATAACAAATGTAATAAATTGTCACGGTTATAAACATGCCCAGTTATTGGCAGAGCATAAATATTTACATATTAAATTGCAAGTGTGTGTGGGCACGTGCACATTGATTGACACATTGTGTGTGCTGGGAAAGAATCAGAACCATAGAAAATGCTGAGTTGGAAGGGATCCATAAGAATCATAGAGTTCATCAAGTCCAACTCCTGGCCTTGCACAGGACAGCCCCAGGAATCACACCATGTGCCTAAGAGCGTTGTCCAAGCGCTCCTTGAACTCTGTTGGGCTTGGTGCTGTGACCACTGCCCTGGGGAGCTGTTCCAGTGCCCAGCCACCCTCTGGGTGAAGAAACGTTTTCTAATATCCAGCCCAAGCCTCTCCTGACACAGCTCAGGCCAATCTATCACTGGTCACCAGACAGCCTCTCTCTGTTTTGCTCAGTACATTTCCAAAAAGGTTTGCAAGATAAGAATTTGTTTCCATGAGGGAGGTCAAGCTGTACTTATCCCCAAATCGAGGGACCGAGAGTTGCTAGTTGTTGTGGTTTGCATTTTTGTGAAATCAGTTGTTCAGTGTACATCACATACCTTGCAAAGATAAACGTGGTGCAAAGGTAATCTCTTACATCTACTTGGCTGGTCTCTCTGGTGAATTTTGTCATATCTTATGGGGTCTGTGACTGTCTAAAACTGAAGTTTTTAAGTGTTCATGTGTATGGGATTTGGCTTCTGTTTAGCTCTCTTGTAGGATCTAGAGCCAACATGCAAAACTGTTGGAATGAGAGTACTGTTTAGGTTTTGATTTTTTGTTATTCACGGGGATGCAATAATTCTATGTTTTCATTACGGATTGGTATTAATCTGATTTTTATAATTGAGTGCTATAAGATATCCATGTGTTGAATGTTTTGGCACTTGCCTACTGTAATAATTGGCTGGAATGCCATCTTGAGAAATTTTCTGAAAATTATTATATTTGCTTTACTCCATATGTAAGTGATTTTTCTGTTAGTTCCCTGTTTTTCAGTAGTGAAATATGAGGTATAGAAGTGTTAAGAGTGAAACATAGAGACCACATTAATTTTTTTCATTATTTTATTATTTTTTTTAATTAACTGCTTTCAATTTTATGGGGAGGATGTATTTTAAATCCAGTCTAGAAACAATGATATTTTCTCAAATGAGTTTAAAATGGCAAGTCAGAGTATTGCTCAAATGTTAATAATTTAAGGGAAGGGGTTTTTATTGCATACCCATAAAATGTTCTATACAAGTATTCTAGCATAAACTTTATAAATATGTCATGAACTACATTAAGTATTTACTGTATTTATAACAGAATAAATGTTAATTTTAACATTTTAAGATTAATCTTTGGAGAAAACGTTTACAAATGCTTCTTAAAACCTGGTGCACAGAAATGGAAATGACACTAAATTTGTGGAATAAATTAATCATTTGTAAATGTAAAATATGCTCAGATAAACTTTGGTGTTTTCCCTATGTTGATGACATTTTTTAAGCTATTTTATTCAGCTATTAAAACTACAAAATAATCTTTGTTATCTCCTTTTTCCAAGAAAGTTTCTTCAAATTCAAAACTGAAATAAATTAAGTCACACAACAAAGAATATTTATAACACATTATATATATATATATATATATATACATAACCTGTGTAGCTCTTAAAGAAATATATGCAAGTATGGCATGTCCTCCTGACCACCCAGAGGGACAAAACTGAGTTTGAAAGTTTTTCTTTTCTTTTGGTGGAAATTGCCATGTTAGCAACTATGCAAAAACAGAGAGTGCATGTTTAATTAAGAAAGCAATTTTAACTCATGGTTCAAAATAAGATTGACTATAGTTTTTTACTTCTAAATTAAATCAATCATGTATTTTTGTATGTTTTTAAAGAACAACGCTTAATACTTTACTCCATTTTCTGGTTAGATACATGGGTAGTTATTTGGGTGACCATATCTCTTAAAACATTTTAAAAACTTAGACCATTTGTAATGGAACCATTTATTCATCTGTAATGCTCTGCGTAGCACATTTGCACCGTTATGTGTACATTTTGTCTGGGAACTCCTATGTTTTGGTAATAAATGAGTGTTTTAAATATATGCCTTGTAAATTTATGAAATTTGAAGCAAAATTTTGATACAGGAGGGTAAAATATTGAATTAACAATGAAAATAGCTTTCTGTGGTCTCACGTTGTGTTGACTCTTCGCTTGCTCAAGCACTCAAGGAAAGATGCTGGTGCCAAAAGCCAGATGACCCATATTTCACTCATTCCTACTACACAGCTCAGGAGTCTGTGTATTAACAGTTTTAGTTCTGTACAATTTGTGGACTATCGTTTTTTCTGTTACAGTTTATTCATGCATAAAATAACATTTTCTACTTTGCATAATGATAGAAAGTTCCTGAATTGTAAAGTTCAGCAAATGTGATGAATATTATTAAAGTTCTGGAGTATCATTTTTAGCCAATTTAAATGCTTGCCACAATGTGCTTCGTTTGTGCTGTAAGTTTAATATCTCTTCACACAATTACAATTCCTTACAAAGTTTATATGTAACTTCAATTTTTTGAGATGTTATGCTATTGACCATTTGTTGCATTGGAGATGCAAAAAAAAAAACCTGTATGAGCTTGGCATTTCTGAAATTTATTACCTTCCGTGTCATTTTTCCAAAAGTGTGCTACAGCTTCATTGATATTTGTCAGAGTAATTTATCAGGAGGCTAATTGCTCACTTCTAGTTTTTCTTTGGACATGTAAATGCTCGAATAACAAACTACAGAAGAAAATTTCATGTAATTTTACAATGGCCCAATCCAGAGTTCATTGAAGGCAGCAGGAAAGTTCCTCTTGATCTTCCCTGAGATCATGTTGGAAAGTATGGGGAATAACCAAAATCAAAAACACCACGAGTGTTATTCAGCTATTATTTTTAAATGAATTTTAGTTTACTTTGATAAAATATGTTGCTGTCCCTTGATATTGAGGAGTCTCTAAAGCGGTGTAATTTTTGCTATGGGAAAATAGCACAATGAATGACCAATCTGTACTTGGGAGATGTTAAGTTCAGAGCTGAAAATACGGTTCATGAAGACACTACTTCTAGATTTTAAGTGTTTCTGAGCTGTCTGAAAATGATCCAGGTAGACTCTGTTCTTAAGTTTTAATGTTTTGGGGAGTCTGTGTCCTGTCAAATGCAGTGCTTTATCTCCAAAGATGAAATTTTCCCATTTTGTCTATATAATATTTATATATGGACAGGAAATAGAAGTCAGAATCCAGATATGTTGACCCCTGAGATATAATATTGACCTCAGTGAGTATTAACTTCTCAGATCAATAAATGCTGTTATTGACCTCAAAGAAAAATCAATAGCAGCTTGTTAATTTGCAAACTATGACTGCAAGAAAATGGTACACATTTTGTTGTTCATTATCACCTATTTATATCTATATTTTAATGCTTTCAGTATTGCCACCTAGAGAGCATCATGTCAAAACATTTCAATCCCAGCTGTTAGAAGGTTGGGGATACAGACATTATACATTATGGAATAATTGAGGAGCAGTACAGGTTAGTTCCCATAAGTCACAAAAATAATACACTGAACAGTTGTATTTCACCTGTGTTGCTTTTCTTTTTGGGGTAGTCCAGTTCATTTCATTTCATTTTCTCTGGTGTGTTTCATCAAAACATTGCATAAAAGTACTATATTTTACGTGCCAGAAAAGATTTCTACATGAATAATAAAGGGGATGAAAACCTGACTACTGGAAACAAGGAGACTGAAAGTGATCACTACAAAAAATCATAATTAATATACAGCAGATTTTTCCTATTTACATAAGGATGACAGGTTTCTAGGCATTAATATGTTCTGAAATGTTACTATGTGACTATATAACAAAGAAGAAAGTTTTAAATGACAAAGTATTGGTGAAGTGTTGTTTTGTATCATAGCAGGTTTTGTATATGAACAATGAAATGTCAGGTGTTACAGATTTTGAAATGCCTAAAAAATGCCTATTGCTGAAATTCAAATGTCAACAGTTCTTCTGCATATATACAACTTTGATATTTAAACTTAAAACCCTCATCAATGGTTTAGTATTATTTCAGCCTTGTTATGACTTGTCTGCCAAAAAATGCAGAGGCTGATTTGGTCTGGAGAGTAATATCTTTGTTCAAAGAAGACAAAGCTCAAGACTTTCAGCCTTTTACAGTTGTTAATTCTGTCTGATACATCTGCAGTGAGGTTGGCAAGCTGATGACTGTCTTTAAAAAACTTTTCCATCATGAAATGACAGTATGAGAGGTATTTAAATGCAAAAATAAGGCCATACTTGCATTTTTACAGCTGAAGTTGCTCCAGTTTTTTTGCCAGTTTGATGACAATGTGGTTTTGCTCTTTAATACCATGGGCTCTCAGAACTTCATTTGTGCATCCATGTAATCTGCTTGAGAGACAGAAACAATGATATTATACTCATTCTGTTGATAGAAAAAAGCACAGTGATGTTAAATATAAAAAAATAATAATAATTAAAAAAAAGTAAGGCAGCACCAAGCTAGATTTATCTTAGAGGTTCAGAAAAATGAGGCCTGTGCAGATCTGGGAAGATGATTGTGGTTATTATGAGTATCTTTTCTGTCTTACAGAAGTTCTGAATGATCAGGAAGGGTAGTATCTTAAAGTCTATATGGCCATCCCAAATAGTAGGAGCATTCTCCTTGATTCTCTATGTTGTTTTGAGTCATAACTGAGTAATCAATAAGTTTGGATCTTTCTACAAGAGACCAAAACAGAAATGGTGCAGAAAAGCGGCTGATTTGGGGAGGAAGGAAAGTTCAAAGTCACACTGCAGGAGTGGAGAGATAATCTCAGTTTTACAGTTTGGGTTTATCTCGTTTCAGCCTACAAAGATCGCAGAGCAGCACCCAGGTGTTCAAAGTGTCAAACTGTCCATTCCAGCAGATTTTTGTAGCAGAGCTGGGTACAAAGTCCGGGGCAAGCAGACAAACTGTTGGTTGTGAACCAAATGTAGCTCCCTAACTCTGCAGACCATTTATTTTTCAAGAGAGAAGTTACCTACTGTGCTCAGGAACACAGTGCTGCAGTGGCTGGATCTCAGCGTGACCCCAGGTCTCAGGATTACAGGACATTTCTCGCCGTGTCTTAATGGCTGGCTGGCACCTGGGGAATTTTCTGCTCTGGAAGCATTGTCTTTAAGGTGTACTGAAGTTCAAGAAAATGCCTTATGAATTCAAAATGCCAGTCCTCATCTATGAACATCTAATGCTTTATTTTCTCTTCTGATATTCTCTGTAATCAATAGAACTGTTTACTCAACTGATGAGAAGTCTTAGGACTGATACCATGTCTGACTTACCCAAAGGAGAAGGAAATATAAAACAACCCACAGTGTTTTAATTTTTAAAAGTCATGTTCAGAATCCAGTTTATGCAGTACATCAGAAGGAGTTCAGTTTATAATTATAAAATCCCTGAATTTAACTTCTTAATAGATGTCACTGATGGCAGACTTACTGATTTTCATAACTGAAATGTTTTGAAATTTTACACTAATGGTCAGTGGGGCACAAGCTAGTAATGTTATGAGATGAGATGTTCTATTATCCTCTTTGTGAATGACTTTTACTCTCCACATTTTCCTTTATTAAGGGAATTTTCCATTTACTTCCTATTTGGGGAAAAAGTCTCTACATTATTAAAGTATATAAAATATTTGATGCCATAAAATGGATCTATTTTAGTTTGATAAACTAGAAATATCCTGCACTGTGAGGGTCATAGCTTATAATATGTACTGTTAGTACTTTTTCATTTTTCTATATTAGGAGATTAGTGAAAAATAAGCTCTATCAATTAAGTTTTATTGCAAAATTATCTTCAGATGTACAGCAGTGAAGATGATATTGAGTGATAACACTAGAGTGGATTTTGTATAAAGCAATTACAACTTGAAAACCACAATCTGAATGAAAATATTGCTTAGGGTTTTTTGTAATCTAGCATTAATACCAAAAAACTCTTCCTTTGGAAAGTGCTGAAATTACCTCTGTTAAACACAAGACATTCCTAAGGTGTTCATGTGTGCTATTGACTGAAAGATACTTATATTTGGGTTCACTGCTCACGCTTTGTCAAATCTGTAAAGTACAAATAAGTATGTAGTTCCATCTCATAAGAGGTTTGTTTAGTAATACCATGTTTTCCCAAAAATACTAATTTTTATATGGATAGCTGTGTTCTTAATTCAGCAATGATCTTGTGTGGATGGCATTTGATGCTATGAAATCCTCTGCATTCCTAAAAGCAGTGATTTACCCTGAAAGAAGCAGCAAACCTTTTTCCTTATGTGATGCAACATATGTTTCTTTGACGTTTTATTCTGGAGTTGAAAGTGCATCGAGCTTTGCAAAATGAATTCCAAGAACTTCAGAAGTGAATTGTTTAATTCTGCTGATAATGAATGAAATCTATCCGAATGCTCAAGTTCTTCCTTTCATGGTGTTCTATTCTGGCATCCCACCTTCGATGGGACGGGCAGTCCCTCAAAACACATAAAGGAATTAGTTAATTTAGAAAAACAAATCCAATTGTTCAAGAGCTACAAAGCACTTCAGCCCCTTTTCATGACGTAGGGAATTTTGCTTGTTGTGTTCACTACCGGTTTTTGAACATCATACTTCAAAAGGTTCTGTTGAGTACAAGAGAAGTTGCTCTGTAAAAACCCAATTTGTAATAACCTGAACAGTACCTTAAGGAGGGTGAAATAATTTCAGAAGTGTATCAGTTGTACTCCATTGTTTCATTGTAGATAAATAGTTTGTGCCTCTTACCAAATCTCCAGTGATGCCAGCACGAATCAAGACAATTTAGTCAAGTGGTTACAGGTTTCCAACCTTTCAAATTGATCAAATTGAAATAGCCCATTAGGAATTGATTTAAATCAGTTTAGATAAGCTCAGTCTTAGTCCTGGCCCTTGAGGCTTTGGCTACTGAAAGTTCACTTGAAGCTGGACATATACCAGCTCCACAGGCCATCAACTTTATTAGTGTGGAGATAAGCTGATTAGGTCTTGTCAATCAAAGGTGCCAATATCTCAATTGAGTGTCTCTCCCAGTCTTTCTCTCCTTCTTTGTTGCCCGCTTCAATGCCTTAAAAAAAAAAAAAAAAGAGAGAGAGCAAGCAAGAGAGAGATGTGTGTGTGCATCCCCCTGGTTGTCACCAAGCGGGGTGCAAGGGCACTGTGATGATGTGATGACAATATTAAAGAGGACATCAATTTGTTTTAAAGTGTTTTGATTTTTTATGGTGGCATTAAGAGAGAGAACATTGTGGTTGCAGCTTTACTAGAAAGCAAAGAGTTCTAGAAGGGGAAAAAAAAAAAAAGAAGTGTGTCTTTGAAACCTACCGGGTCTTTGAGTCTTGCTGTGCCAATGGGCGCTTAAGTGCTCCTGTAACTGGCATACTCTGATCCACCACCAGCTTAGGTACTATTCTTCTCTCCAAATTATTCACTTATATAAAATAAAATAATTTGTGGATATTTAATCCTTGCAGAAATAATTTTAAACATTTGTTAAATATAGCCTGCTTGGGAAATGTTTGGTTTTGCCGGTAATGAGTGTGATGTAACAGTCTGGGAAATTGCTGCATAAATTTAGGTCAGGTTAGAACATACTCACTGATCCTCTCTCTGGAAATGAAGCTATACATGCACTGAATAAGTACATGCAGGTATTTGCATCTCTGCTTTGTAGAGGTAAAAAACAGATAAAGAGAACATCAGCTGTAAAAATGGAATAGCACAGTGTTTCAGCTTTAGGCTTCATCATATAGTTAAAGATGGTATAGAGGAAAACTGGGCTTTTGTTCTTCACATCTGAAGTTTGCTCACACCATGTCTCCCTCATACTTCAAATGCAAACAACAGAAGCCTGTCCTTTTCTTCCATCACCCTACACTCACCACCCAATGAAGGCTGGAGCTACAGCACTGCAGAACTACATTGCCACACTGGATTATCTCTTTATCAGTTATTCTTCACTCCACTGTATCAATTTTCTGCTAACCAATCAGGCAGTCCTCTTAGAAAAGACTGTTTGACTATTTCTTCTAGATAAATGTATTTGTAGCTACACAGATCCACACAGGCAACTCATCATCTTGCTACATCTTGGAGAGAGAAAGGCTGGAAAGGCTTCTTCCAGGAAACTTAATGCTGCTGTTCAGGTATATTACAGGGGAAAAAAAAATCTAGTAATTGTGTGCAGATCTGAATTACTCACTTGGGTACTGGAGTTCAGGTATAACTCTGTAACAAAGTGCAACACCGTGTATTTACACAGAGCAGAATGATGCTCTACTCTGATCTCACCTTTGTTTCCTGCCATTCTCACCAGCTCCCTGTTCAGGCTGCACATGGAGAGGAATGGCAAACTTTAGCACAAGGAGTATGTAACACTTTGCTGTTCAAACTATTCATACTTTTGCCCTCCTCCCAGAAAAGATAGTGAGTTCCAAGCAGGTTTAGAGACATTTACATGGAAGAAGTTGTTGGGGAGAACAGCCTTTGCCTTGTTGTTGCTAATTAGAATTCCTCTGTGTTTAGATGGGGTTATTGAGCTGCATTTTTTTTCTTCATGTTTAATACACAGTTAACAGCTCTGATGCTGCAGCTACAGTCAATTGGAAGCAAATGTTCATTTAAGAAGTTATTGAAGGAAATCTATCTAACAGACCACTAGTCAAATGATGCACTTTTTTCCTCTGGCTACTTCCCCTAATGAAATCACTAACTCATTGTTTAAAATCTTATTTTGAAGGCTAAAAAGAAATGTGTTGGAGTTCCAACTTGCTCTTTAATTGATCTGCCTTACTTTCATTAGTCACATTTTTTCACACTGATGTTTGTTGTAATGCATTAGTCTTTGTAAACATTTTTCTTTTTCTAATTGTGTGGAACTGCAGAGCACAGAACTGAATCATCAGTCAAAAAACGTAGTGATAATATTCGATAGAATCTAATGTCTCATGATAAAACTGGGTAGTATGATCATGACTTCTGAAATAATTTGTACATCATTAAAAATACAGTGTCCTCAACTTGAAATTATAGATAGATGGAACACATGTTTTGTCTTGACTATTCCAAGAGTGTTTAATAATATTTTTATCTCTTCTTTCATACAAGTTGCAGGTAGAGAAGGTGAGCTCTGCCTTGATGGCTGAGTTTAATGTAGTTTCATAGAACCATAAAATTTGTTGCAGTGTTTATTTCAGTAGACCCTTCAGTTAATACCTGTATTCAGCTTAATATAAGGGCACAGATGTCAGTAAATACAATTTCTAGAAAGATGTTTTAGCCAAATAAGGAGGCATTTATGGCAAATTTTTACTTCAGGGTTACAACTGCTACTGAAGTTATTTGAAATTTGCATCATATGTGTACTGTATTTGGGTTGAGTGTGCCTAATGAAAATTATATATGCTTGTAAACATCCTCCCATTGTTATTTAATAAAAGCAAATCTAGAACATTGCCAGAAGGACTTGTATGCTAAGGCTCTCTTTGACAGCAGATTTGCAATGTTCTAATTGAAAGTTCTTAAAACTCATTTAAGAAGCGTCTTTAACTTTGAGGCTACCATCTTGAGGGAGTGGTTTCAATGTAGTGACTTCAGTTTGGACATTAAAAAAAAAAAACATTGGCAGTGCTTAGGGTTTTCTTCCTTTGGAAGTTTTATTGTTGAGCAACCAAGACAACCATTTGGTTCATGGCATTGTTAGAGCTTGGATTTAAAAGCCTGAAAAAATCATCAGTGCACTTTTTTCCCATTGTGTTAATTTATTTTTATTTTTTTTTCCTTTTTTAAGGAAAATTTCTTTTTAACACTGTTTATTTCCTAATCAGTTAATGAATATGTTTCAATGATGCAGCGTAAATTAAGAAAATATGTAAAGTAAAAAAATAAGAATTGGAATTAATTACTCTGTGTACCTGGACTTCATTCTTCAAGTTCCCCAAGCCATCTTCTAGAGATGATATTTACTGACTACATCTGTACTGATTACTGTACAGAAATATGTTGCATATATGGTACTGGATACGCTGTCAGAGGTATCCTCTGTGAGCTATCAAACACAGAAGCAAGGATGTTTTAGTATTAAAAAAAAAATAAAATCAATATTTCTTTTATGTTCTTCCTTGGAGGTTAGTCCATCTTCAAGCATTAGAGGGCCATAAGCATCCATTTTCCCTGTTTACCCTGCAGCTTGCCAGTTTTCTAACCAGGGAGAAATGTAAGTGAATATTGGAAAATAAAATTGCATTTGCCTAAGCTTTCTGTTCAGAAGACTTTTGATTTTAATGAATTTGACACAAAATGTAATTCAGAAAATGTCCTCACTTTTTACTTTTTAAAATCATATGCTTGAATTGTGAGGCAACACAACTCTTCTCCTTTTAGAACAACATTCATATGTCTTTGATCTCTACATTTGGAGTATTCTTATTAGCTTAACACATTCACATTGAGGAAAAGTCCTACAAGGAGGGAGGATTTTTCTTAAATGGGGGAAAAAAAGGAAAACAAAAAAGGACAGAGAGAGAGAGAAGAAAAATCTTTTCCTGTTTCTTCCCTGAGGCTGAACTGTTTATCACTCCATCCTTGTTCGATAGAAGTGAATTTTATAATAAAATTTTCCCTAATCGGGCTCTGTCAGTGAGGTGTCTTATCGTGGGGAGGAAAATGACACCGATCCTATCGAAAAACAGAGACGATGTCACAGTGTCCGCAATCACAGCTACTCAGCCTCCATATCTACCTTCTCCACAAACACCAAGCACTGCTTTTTCATAAGAACATCAAAACCTAGCGAAGTCATTAAAATTGCACCCGCGTAGAGTTGCAGGGATCAGCCGCAGTAGCGCAAAATGGGATGTGGGAAAACAGACTCTCTAAATGTGCTAATTCCATTGTCACGTGTTTACGGCTTAATTTTAATCAGTTAAAAAAGCCACACATTGCAATAAATTGGCATTATCTTCTGTGACACCAGAGGACACAGTTGGTTCAAGGATTTAGAGGGTCGCTGGCAACAGTATATAGTGTTACAGACAAAGTATTTTTACGCTTGAACTACGGTAGCTAAGGTGCAATCCCCAGTTAAGACTGCAAACAAAGACTATAACCCACACAGTACTAAGTTCAACATGCAGACCACCTTCAGCCTGGAGACAGTGTAGAATGCTAAACTGAATAGTGCTGAAGAACATTTTCTAATTTAATGGTTAAAGGTAATTTGCCAGCCAGTATAATTGAGGTTGCAGTTCAGTAGTGTTCTCTTATGTGTCCTGTACCATAATGAAGAAAGATCTATTGGAAAAAATCCCTTTGCTGTATTTGCATTCAGTTTCTAAACTGGTGGTGCTTGTTTACAATGTGCCATTAGATTTCTTCCTCAAAACCATGCGTTGCATTTTCTGTTCTACTCATGGAAATGTAGGTGAATCAGCCAAGACGGACTGAAACGTGATAGTTGGAACACTGCTGCTTCCAGTGAAAGGTTTATGGAAACTTTAAGTTTTCTAATTAGGTAGTACCACAGGTCACATGAGAATTGTGCATGGTATCCGTCTCTACTCCTCCCATTTTCTTTCTTTTCCTTTCCCCCTCCCCCTTAGACTTGTTCTTTCACTTGAATATGGCTGTTTATAGGCAGCAGGAGAATTATTTTCTGTAGAGCAGTATGATCTAACTAATAAACATCCATTTCAATAAAACCATGTCTGTAAAAGTTGTCTAGTTTTATTTCAATGGATCAAACATGAAAAATGTGTGTGACCAGTTTAATTCTAGAATGAGCAAACAGCAATCAAATAAACAGTTGGAGCAGGGATTTAACTTTTACGGAATAAATATCTCTTTTCAGGCTATGAGTATGTCCATGGCCAAATACAAATTTCTATTTGAGTCAGCACTAAAGAGCACTGCAAAATAAATACACAAAGCCATTACTGCTAGAAACAAGATGTGTTCATTGTAGGATGCAGGTTGTTACTGCTGTTTCCCACATTTGATTTTTTTGTCTTGGACAATTTAGTGACAAGTATGTGGATGAACATTTCCATGCATTCTGAGCATTACTTTCAAAATTAAACTTAAATGTGGCCAGAGAAGCTATTAACAGTCAGCAATGAACAGCATTAGCAACTAAAGTGAAATCAGTGTATGGATTTCTTATGCATATAAAGAAATAGCAGGATTTGACCTATTTGTAAACAAACCTGCAGAACTGTTTCAGGCGGAACACAAAGGGGCAATATTATCCAAGCTTGAGTTAAATCCAGGAATTTTTCGTTAACTGCATGTTTACAAAAAATAAAGAGCTGCTAACAATGAAAAAAATTCATTAAATATCTAAAAGAGGTTTTGAACTCCTCAAATTAACTGGTGCATAAGTTTTTCTGATTTTAATATATATATTTTTATTTGTTTATATAAATTATCTGTTTTTTTCTGAATTTAATGTATATTTCTGTGCTGGCAGCTTTCTTACTTATTTGGGTTTGTAACATGATGCAAGCCATGTTATTTGCACTTCTTACCTGCTTAAACAGCTTGAGTAAATATGCGGGGTCATTTTATTAGAATAATAGAAAAAGAAAAAAGAATGCAGTATAAATATAAAACACTGTTCTTTTCTATGTCTGGATTAGCAGCGAACTCTGCATGACAAAAAAGAAGACTTCTTTATGTCGGTATACTTGGCTTTATAAAACCATTATGACTTTGTTCTCTAAAACAGAATACAAATATCTGATTGTTAAAAAGATTTATTATGAGAGTTTTGCCTCTACATTTCTATGGATATGTGCCTATATTCTGTTAGGAAGAAAGTGACTTTTTTTTTTAAGTGCTTTTTTTTTTTATTTAAAATCTGTCAAATTAACTAGGGGAATGTTTCCTTAACTAAACAAACTGCACTGCTTGCAGGTCCCCCCAGTTCAGCTCACTTGGAACAAGCAATGCAGGTCATGACATGTTGTAACCAGGTATCGGACACCCACCTGGAAGGAACAAACTGCTGTTTTCACTAGTCTGAGAATTATTATCCAGTTATTTAGAGGCGTGAGCTGATAGTCCCCATCTCTTTCACGCCTTCTCTCTCCCCGATTTTTACAGTCCACACTTAGATCCTGTGCTGTAACTGGTTTGTGATCATATTTAAGCGGAATTACTGAATTTGGTTGCTTTGAACCTTTGAATGAGAGTTGTGGTGGGGAAGTGGGAAAGCTAATTCGTGTTAAATGCATATATAGGAGGAGAGTATTTGTTTGTGCTTTGCATCTTTCTGTGCTACAATGCTTAGCTTGTAGCTGTAAGCTAAGAATTCACTCATTACTTGTATCAGAGTAGTAGAACATTTTACACTGATATATCGCTTTTAAAATGAAAGTGTAAGTCTAAGTCAGTATTTTGTCTCTGTAAGTAAGAAACAAACCAAGCAGTGTTAATGTACCCAAGTGGGCATTTTAAAGCTGGTGAGGTGAAATTGTGTTATATATACATATATATTTCTATTCTTCTGTATCTTTTTAATAAAAATTGAGAAAAAAATCATGGTTTCAGATCTAGTCCTACAGAGAAATATCCAAAGAAATTATACTTATTTATTAATTCTGCACAGAATTACTTGGATTTCATGTTTTATGTTGTCAATAATTTAATTAGTTTAAGTCTGTAAAGTATGCATATTGTATTAAAATAGTCCTTAATTTATGCAGCTCATTGCTTTTGGAAATTGTAGATATGTTTGATTATCTAAATGCAACAAAACCAGAGGGTTGGCACTCATTTCTGAAACCAGAAACTTGCTGTGTTCTACTTTTGCACACATAGGCTGCGCCATTGAGCCACCAGTCAGATAAAACTGTTTTCTGACTTTATATTGTGTAATGGGTGGAACTAAAGATGTACTTAACAGAACTGGATATCAGCATCTTTTTGTGTTTGTTACCATAATGGAATTTGGGGAAAATGCAGCATGTTTCTAAGTACCTACTTGTAACGTTAGTCAGTGTCTTATAAGTTTGACCCTATTAGGATTTTTTGTATCCATAAATATGCCATAGTTACTTTTTAATACAGTGCTTATAACACAGTGCTATTTGTTCTTTTGAAATGTATATCAATTTCCTATTAAACATTTATCTGCATACCACGGATATTAATAATAAATTTACCAAAAAAAGCATATAGCTGTATTTGAGTAAGAGTTAAAAATACAGTGTTAATAATATGCAAGTTTTTCCTGAACAGGATTTAAACTTAATTAATTTCAAAAAGGTGTCTGTTTTTCTAATTAAAATAACTTTATCAAAAAGTGCAAAGATACTTTTATATATATATATGTTTATATATATATATGTTTTTATATATATCTGTCTATACACATGCATTTAATTTAGGTATTGAATTTTATCCATGGTCTAAGATCAACCAATTAACCTCTCTATCTGTGAAAGGTATTTTAGAACTCAAAGTGAATATTGTTGCTGCTCATCTAATTGAAGATGTAAAATGTCCTGTAAGTCTAGGCAAAAGATTATTCTGTTCTGCTTAATTTGTAATACACATTAGTAATACATTTGCATAAACACTAACCACATCTAATGGGGGGGAGAGGGCACAGGATTTCTGAGCAGAGTGTTTAGTATTTTTGGTTTCAGTGGGGTTTGTTTTCTTTCAGTGTTAGATATTTGGTATTTTTAATTTCTTAATCAGAGGATTGTAAGCACGTTTCTATGAAGCTGGCAGTCACTTAATGATATGAAGGAATTAGAAAAAGAGGGAATTACTTCCCTTATGGAACTATTAAACCTTCACTTAGTGACTGATTAGTGAAATAAACTTCATACTGTGTAGATCTGTGATGCACTATTACAGATACTCAGGTTTTTTCATAAAACCTTCTGTTTAGAAATGTGTGTGCTTTATTTTTGAGTGTCAGTTTGGTTTATGTAGATAGTCTCAATTTTTTCTGACTGTTGTCATTACAACTGGTTTTGCAATGATGGCTGTATGTGTGTATGTATGTATTTATGAACCTTTCTGAGGAAAATAGTGCGGGGGGTGGTTTACATGTGTTCTTAAATAATTATTTGCATCTTTGAAATCTTGTTTTCTATTCCCGTGGCTTTTTTTCCTTTTTTGTGTTACCAAATTCGAGATCCAATGTACCTGAAACACAAATTCTGTATGGTCATTATACGATCCGTTCTTATGAAACAGAATACATTTTTAAATGTTCATTTTCTGAACTCTTTAATACTAATTTCAAATGCTATAATAATACAGTGTAATTTTATTTTAATGTACCACCAAGGTATTATGCTGGCTTTTTTATAAATTTAGATGTTGTGATGTCAAAGTTTTTTGTTACCAACATACAATGTTGCATTCTAAAAATATGCTGTCACTTAAATGTGTATGTACTTAATTTGGTAAGGAGACATATGTCTGTGATCACTAAAAAAGCATAGCAGAAATTACAGTATAAAGAGCAACTGACAGAGTAATTAGGTTTGAACTATTCCTACCTTTTATATATAAAATAATAACAAAATAATCAGAAGCTCCTCCTTTTTTTCTAGTATATTAAAAGTATATTGTATAAATGTGATGTGGTGCATGGGACAAGGTTTATTTTGTGCCAGTGCAGCTGTAGTTAGGAAATCTACTGTATATGCAGCTTTTATTGTGTATGGTGCAGTCCAGCAGATCTCTGGCCTTGTAATTATTCTTACTATACATTACCTTACAATTTCTAATGCCATAATACTAAAGATCCATGTCTTGGATGGAAGCCCTGTTGTACTATTTGCTATGCAAATATAGGGGAAAACAATTGTATCTTATTCAAAAACCTAGCAGTCAGACAGGGGAAGGTGGGTGAGGATTAACTGGTTATAAAGGAAAATAAGAGTGATGATCAGTGTCTTGGGCAGCAATCTTGCTGCATCAGTGGTAAGATTTCTGCTGGGTGTTTTTTTTTCTTCTCACAAAATTTATAATAATAGAGTTTAACGGAAACTTACAAAGTTCATAAGGAGAAATAGTGACTGTAAATGTAACAGAAAGGTAATTTTAGGTGGGCCTGCAAATCCTCTCAACTGCAATGGACAGTGAGCAAGAGAGAGAAGGGTATTTGCTTGCAGATTTGATTGCAAAGTTGGCCACTTTGGCTGCTCATACATACTTGCCAAGAGGTTGAATGATATACTGGATAAAAATTGATAAAAAGTGCAATTGGCCTGGCCTTGACAAATGGCACCTGAAATTTGATGTGGGAAAGGAGTGAAAACTGGAGGCAGGAGTGAAGAAAGTATCAGGAAGGAAATCACTGCAAAGAGAAAGATAAGTTGCCCAAACCACTGGCTAGAAAAAGAATGATTTTAATCAAAGCTAGGGAAGAGATTATTTGAATAATCAATGAAAAGCTGATGAAAGCCAGGAAAGAAGATTTACATATCAGTTGATAGAGGAGTCTGTATTTCAGTGTTCCCAGGAAATAATCTACAAGTTTTTAGACTGAGTCTGGTAAAAAGAACATGAAAATTGTGCTTAAATATTGCAGAAATAGTGATGGTGCCAGGTAAAAGAGAAAGGAGAGTAACAGGGAGAGTTGGGGACAGTACAAAGTTTAAGAACTCTTTTCTAGTCATGTTGGGCTTCAAACAAAGGTTGGATGTATTCAAGTATGTCCCTATAAGAGGCAAGTCTTCCTCAATCATTTCTTTTTTTGTTAAAACTAGATTCTACTGTTGATAGTCTCATTTAATTCAGATGTCAGATAAGTACTTAACATAATAAATCAGGAGGCTAGAACAGAATTGGGCAGCCCAACAAACTTTCATCTGTCTCATGCAGTATGCTCCATAGCATGTTATGATAGATAAAGTGGACAGGAAGGGTCATGGTAGAATGACATGTTTATTCTTCATATCATCAAAGCCCATGGGAAGAATTTTTTCCAGGATTTGTTTTATTTAGGGAAATGGCTGCACATTCTAACAGAAGTGCACACTTAATGTTTTTCAGTAATTTGAAACAGCACAGTTCTTGAATATTTTAAAGTGTGGCAGATCCAAGGCTTGGTTGTTGAAGTTGTAGAAGCAATGATGGAAGCAATGGTATTGGAACCAATTGTTTGCTCCAATGCTAAGGGTGGGCTGAGAGATGCAAGGGTAACATAACTATTTGCTATCATGGAAAACATTTGAAATAACTCCTACAGCCTTACAGGGCACTATGAGATTTTATGTATGTATCTTTTGTATGTTCATCCAGATGCATGCAATTCCTCTCTCCCTCTTTTTTCCTCTCTGTTTATATATACACATACATTGGGAGTTAGGAAAGAAATCCCTGCTAGTTTGTGACCATGTCAGTAGAGGATGGCTGATTCCAATGAAGTCCCTGTAAAATGAGGCACAGCATCTTTCAGACCTGAGAATGGGCCTGTGTTCCCAATCATGTGTGTGTGTGATTTCAAACTATTACCTTTCCACATTGAGGGAGCTGGGTTAGTACTGTGGCAGTAGCATGTTCAGTTGAGGTCTTCATACTGTGAGTGGAATATAATGTTTGATTTTGAAGTTGTTGTCATGCAGACTTTGTAAAATGAAGAAAAAGGTCCAGTAAGATTTTAATAGGATATTTATTGAAGTGTTTTGTTTCCTAAACATGGTTCACTATTGCAATGATCCATAGATGCTGCACAGAGGTTTACGTAGCAAATGGTGTCATGTCATTCTTAAGAATTTTTAATTTTGGGTGAAACTTGCTTGAACCATTCTGTATTCACTTCATCTCTTCAGATATCTCTGTTCCTGATATGTTCATATATACCTGCTATTCCTAAGGGCCTTATTGAAAAGGTTGGATTTGCACTGTATAGATTCAGATTCAGCGTTATCTACTCAATGTTTTTCATAGCCATTGTCTTGCATGTGCTCTAGGGAGGGAAAGGAATATGATGAATCTGTATTTAAATGTACCTGTAAGGTGAGGAGAGAAACTGTTGTCATACCTGATGGATAAAAATGTTTAGATAGTCCAGAAATTCGTGGGTTTTAAATATGGAGGACTATTAAATCATTGTCTCACCTATTGTGTAAAACAAAGCCAGAAAATCTCACCTAATTATTTCATCATTTAACTCAGTAAATTGTAAGCAGGCAAATAGCTTATCCAGAAAAGCATCCATTAGTTTGAAGGTATCAAGAGATAGGAAGACCAGCTCTTTCCATAGTAATCATCCCAATAGTGAATCAGTCTGCATTTAAAGGAGTAGGTGATTCTGTTTCTAATCTGAGTTTGCTAAGCTTCAAAGTTAAATCCTAAATCCTTCATATTTTCTTTATTGACAGGTTGGAGGCTGCATTAGCAAGTGGAATGTTTTGCCATAAAAAGATTTAGAACCATGAATTAAACTTCTTTTCAGCTTTATTGTGGAACTGAATTCCTTAAATCCCTCATTGTAAAATAGGATTCTTTGCCCACAGTTGTAAATCTTTTCTGTGGACCTTGTCTGTACTCTTCAATTATTCAAGACCCTTTTTAAGACATGGAGAGGAGAAGTAAGGCACTTTCAATTCAGTCTGGTGATGTATTTCAGGGGAGCGTGATTCACAGGTGATTCACAAAGATTATGCAAGACATGAGGCGGCTTCTGTGTTGCTTTTATGTTTCATGTCTGCCAAGTTATGACAGTGTGTCATACCAACTCTGGTTTACTTTTTTTGTCTAACTGTAGAAAGTGTGGTAAAGAATCAAGAGCAAGAGCATCCTGAGCACCCATTTTTTATGTTTTCCTCCTCCTAAATATGCAATTCCCAGAGCTGAGATTTACAGAAGTATAACTTATATTTGTGAGTATTGTAGAAACTTCTGTAGACTATAAAATTTGGTACTGTCAGTGATAACAACAGTCCACCACTTGTCACTTGTGCTGGTGACACTAACATCTTCATTACAGACCCTAGTCTAGACTAAAGAGGGTAAAACTTGTTCATACCTTTTCTGTCCTCTTTCTTCTGTCCCAGATCCGCACTGTTATCATGGGGTCTGTCAGATGACTGCAGCTGTGTGCCTGAAGTGGGCCGACATTTTTTCCTGCCTATGAATAGCAGTGGTCCCTGCAGGCTTTTTGCATTATGATTTGATGGTGATATTAAGAGTTTTAAAAGGTGATGTGGCCTAGAGGCCATGTGCTTCAAAGCAGCTTACCTGCTTTCTCAGTGTAGTACAGTGTGTCCCTCTTGCAGAAGAAATGCCGGAATCCAAATTTTTTTCCAGCTATCTGAAAGATTGACATCTGTGCTGTATTCTGTGAGTTACAGGGGTTTGTTGTGTTCAGAAGCAGGAGCATCCTGAGACATGTCCTGTTTGGGAACTTAAGTGCTGTGTGGAAGATGGAAGAATGGGATGATAAGGATAGGCCAAAATCTATTTCTTTTTATCTGCATTTAAATTTTTTGCCGTGTTGAGAAACAGCTGTGTAAGGAGATGCTGAACTTGTAGCAGGAATACAACTGAGTAGTGGGATTCTTGCACTTGGCTGTAGCTATTTCAGTGGATGTTGTAGGGCCAAAAATTGTGGTCTAATTGTCCAAAATTGGGCAGGTGGGTAACATTGCCTAGATCAGAAAGATCATTTCACATAGAGAATAGGTTAACAAAAATAGTGCTGGAGATTTGTTCAAGGTCTCCCACTGCAGTGCATGAAGAATCAAGTTGTTTTTCTCTATATTAATTTACTTTTTCCTTTGTCTCTCTACTGGTGTCAAAGTCAAAAGCCCTTGCTGAGGAGAGAGCTGATTTAGCCAGTGCCTTGCTTCACCAGCCAGTATTTTTAGGGAACGTGAACTTGATATTTTTTCATGGATCTTAATCCATAATATCTAAAAGAAAAATAGTTTTACTTCTGTGTAAATATGATGTACATCAGACTGCTTCCATCTCCTTCAGTTTGGTTTCTCCAGATATGAGCAATATCACATGACTTGCAAAAAGGTTTGAAAAACTCTGTCTGGATTATCACTGTCTGCCCCTCATGGAAATCATATAGCAGGTATTTAATAGGTCATCAATTACTTCAGCTCTGAAATATGGTTTTTCAGAAAGACAAGAACAATCATTCTTACCTTTATTAGCATCTGAACATGTATCACAATGAGATTTCTCAGGCTATCTTTTCTTTTGTTTCTTCCAAATTGTGTTCCTACAATACCCTGTAAAGCTAAAAACAGCCTAACTATGGATTTCAATTTTTAAATGAAGTGCAAAGAAAACAACTTTATCCATCAGGACTTGTTTCAATTACTTTTTGTTTATCCAGAATATCTTGGCAGTGTGAATTAGAGAATGGAGATTCTCAACTGAGTGTTGAGAGTGTTCTCAATTAAGTGTTGAAGCAGTGTGTCTTTTTTTTCTTTTTCTTTTTTTTTTTTACTCCAGGTATTTATTACATTGCAAGTGTATGAAATTTTGTGTGTTTTATTTCTGTCTGTGCATTGCACTGAGGAAATCCAAACTGTGTTGATGGGGCTCTCGATGCCATCATTATCAGTTTGGGTTTTGGAACCCGTTTTGCTACTATGTGACCTTTTATTCCAGTCAATAAAGTCAGTGGATTTGTGTGGTGTACAACTAGAATAACACAGTAGTGAGTGGGGCCCCAGAAAACAGCAGACAGCAGCATATCAGTATATTTATCACTTCTAAAAGGTTATGGCAGGTTCCAATGGCCTAAGAAGTTTCATATTGGTTTACTTAAACATTGCTTAAAAATTTGATTTTGTGAATCATATAGGATATTAAATATTTATATTCAATTTATACTAAAAACCTGCCTTTGATTGCTGAGTTCATAGAATTTTCACCCATCGTATCCATGGCACAGCTGGGTAAGATAAGGACAGGGGAGCAGCCTCAGCTCAGAAATGCTTCCTGTGCCTCTTTTTCAAACCCACGTATGTTTTCCATAACCACGTTTATTGGCATTAATATTACTATTTTAATCTATCTGTGTACGAGCGTGTATTCACAGTGTCAGGGATGTGGTAGCATTAGGTTTTGTTCTCCTAAATGCTGCTATTTGTGTGTGCAGTCCATGCAGTTCAATCTTTCAGTCCTGTGCATTTACCAACCATTCAGGCTCTGTGCAGTATTCACACATATATTATGTAAAATAAAAAAATAATAATAATAAAAAGAAAAACATTATGAAGACTGCGGAGGCCTGTGGATGGATTATTACAATTTGCCTATCATGGTAATGACACCTGTTAGAGGTGTGATACAAAAGGCAGTGACAGGGAGTGTAATTTAGTAATTGTAGCTATTGTGCTGTATAGCTGGTCAGTTCACCAGGCAAGTACAAAGAAACCAGTGTTAAGGCTGAGCAGGGGTGGGTAAGCTTAATAGACAGAGCTAGTGCTTTACTGAAAGAAACTTTTGGTGGAGGGCTAGCTCCCAGGGGGAAGGAGTTAGAATGGGTTGAAAAGAATGAACAAAAGTATAAAAATGCTACAGGTTTTCCCGTTTCAGTTCTTAAAGTGACAGGGGACTTCTGGTGATGAGCACTGGCTTGCTCCCCTAGCCAAAGGGGGAGAGAGAGGGAGGTATTTTGAAATACTGGGAGGGTGCTGCTTTATTGCAGCTGCAGAACTGGGGTACGCCCAGGCCAGCAGTTGTCGCTTTCTTGCTGAACATCACAGTTGGCTTTGGCAAATTTTTTCCTATCACGGTAGTGACAAAGAGGTAACAGGGTCAGAAGGAAAGTTTGAGGGGTCGCAGGGAGGCACTGCTGGCAGGTTATAAACCTGTGCCCTGGACAAATCTGCATATGCATATACGATTTGAGTGTTCATTTGGATGGCAAGCCTGCCAACTACAGGTATTTGAAGATGTAACTAAGGTCTGAAAAGTTAAGTAAGGTCTTCAGTGGCTTCTTTCCTGGTATAGAGAAACCATAATATTCATTGAGGTTTTTTATGTAAGAGATAAAGGAACTCAGGATACTGGGATAATTTACTAGTTCCTTTATAAATGCATTTGTTTTGTAAGCTGTTTGGAACACAGACCTCATCTTCCACACCTTGGGCACAGGTAGTGAATACTCAATACTTTCTTAATGCCAAATATCACCGGTTTTGATCATATCGTGAACCAAAGAGCAACACAGACTGCACAAATTAATCTTTTTCCTGGTGCAGTATGCCTGCAGACCCCTAACAGACTATGTAAAATACATAACCGTTAATTAATTTCCTGTTTCTTTAATTATGAGAATGCTAAAGCGCTTAAAGACTTTTCATACCAGACCTATCTTTTTTTTAAAAAAAAGTAATTTGAGATTGTCTTTATCTCTTCTCCCTCCACCTCCATGTGTATATTTGATTTTCCACACGGTATATTGGTCTTTCTTCGTGTGAACCTGTAATTATTGAACAAATTGTTGTCACAGTGAAGAACCTGTTAGACGTTTATGAGGATGCATTAGAAAACAATAGGCCTGAGAGATAAGTAGTGAACACAGCACTGAAACATATTAAGGCCAGATTGAGTCATTTAACAGCTTTGAGAGAACAAGGAAGTAGCCTCAAGTTAACAAAGGTCTGCACAGCAGGGCGTTTATGCCAGCTAATACTAATTCACATTTGCTAAACAGTGTAAACAGATTTGCAGGCAACACCAGGCATCCCATTTAAAGGGATTAGGTGTGCTCCTTGCCTATTGTCTGGGCTGAAGAATGTGGGGTGCTCAATCTGCTCCTTGCAATTAGCAGACACGCCCTTGGTGCAAAGCCAGTGGCAGGGCGCTTAATCCACTGATTGGAAAAGGAATATTCTTTGAATTCAGAAGCTTGTCCCGTGGTGTAACCTGCATCCTTGCTGACCCCACACCTCACTGATAGAGTGAGCACGTGTGTCAAGCAGACAGTTGATAAAGTGTATTTGGTGTTCAAACACTGTGCCAACTGGCGTATTGATTTTGTTCCAGTCAGCTTGCCACGCTGCAGGAGGAAGGGAATACCTACCAGCTTTGTAATCAGGGCAAACCCAAGTGTTAATAAGTGGGCCATCCCCGTGGTCTAATGGTAAGTGCAGGGTGTTGCTTGTTTATGTTCAAGGTGCACAGCCCTTACTAGCAACTTCTTTTTTTCCTCTCAGCAAAGGTTAAAAACACAGCAGAGGATTCATGTGATATACATGCTGTTATCTGTAGGAAGTGATTCACGTTACCCTGGAGCTGGAGAAACTCCTGCATCCTTGTGTCCTGTCTGTCATTCAGAAAGGCTATTTCCAGGCTCCCTCAGCTGGCTGGAGGGTCAATACAGCAGAGTTCCTCTGAGTCTTGGAAGGAAGTTAAAGAACCAGTCCCAGAGGCACCTTCCTAGAATTTTTTTTACAAAAGAAGGTTGTGTAAAAACAGAAGAAGAATGAGCTGCTATTCAGCCGAGCACTTACATATTGTCTGCAGGCATCTGGATTAACTGCAGACTATGTGCCAAAGCAGAATGGAGTTTTGTGCCAATAGAAAGGAGCTGAAGCGGTGTGTGTGTGTCACTGGGTGATTTCCCTGCAGTCTCTGCTGGTCACAGTGCTGAGCTGCTCTGGGGAGGAGAGGTTGGTGCAGACTGACAGCATGGGGTGTGCACACTCCAGGAATCACTGGAATCATCCACAGAATCCTGGTTTTGCAAACCTCCAGCTGGCTGTTGTGGGCTGTTTAAAACAGCAGCTCTAAGGGGTCACTGCAATGGATTGGGTTGGTACAGGCTAATTCCTCTAATACTGGTGGTAAAAGCCTTACCTGGTGCACACTGAGCTTCAAATCTGCCTGTGCCCCTCTGGCATCATCAGTACCTCTTTTACCAGTGGTAACATGTCAGAAATCCATCTCTAACTATTTAGGGATCTCTTCTTTCAAAGCTTCTCTGACATGTAAAAGATCTTCCTGGAAGTAGAAATATGAAGTTCACAGGTGAAAGGGATTTGGCACTGGGTTCTGTTTTCTAAGAAAAGTAAAAGAATACCCAGTCTATGAAACCAAAGTTTCAAGGGCCATTCCACTCACTGTCTTTTAGGTTAAAGTATTTTATGCATAAAATTATCATATAAGGTGTAAAAGAACAGCACACAAGAAGTTGGATCAAAGGCAATGCACCTTTTCCTGAGTGCAGCCTTTATTTCTCATGAAATCACTGGGGCTCCTTGGTGGGTTAAAGGCAAGGATGTGGCTACAGCCCTGCTTGTAGCCACATTCAACCTTCCTGGAGTCAGACTCAGTGTTTGTGTACAGTGTTTAAAGGATAATGACACTAAACACTGCCCTCACCAACCACTGTAATTACTTCTACTGCTGAAAAAACCCAGAACATGAACAAAAATATCATAGGAAAGCTATTTCTAACACTAGTGCTGCTCTTTATGGCTAAGTGGCAGCCATCCCTTTTTTCCTAAATTATGTGTTCTTTTTCAAGCATTTAGATGATGCAAACCAGATTTTTGTGGCAGCATTATTGCTTATAGCCAAAAGAGCATTCAAGGAAACACTGTATTTCTGCTAAATTGCCGTTTATTCAGAACACTCTTGAGTTGTTTATCTTTTTTCATTCTCCTGACAAATCAAGTAGCCATTGAGCCTGTATTTCTGAGTATAAGTTCAGTGATAATTTTAGTAAAAGTAATAGCTACCATCTATGTTTTGGGGCTGAGAGTATGCAGAGTTCTGGGTTTTGTTTTATTTTTAAATGAAAATTTCCCAGGAAAATTGTTTTTTCCTGTTTGACAGTAAAAGTTTGTTTTGGAACTTCTTCTTGAAGTTTAATGTTGTAATAGAAATTTTGTTGATGCAATTGCACTCTAGTTATTCTACAGTTTGGTTTTTTGTTGTTGTTTTTTGTTGGGTTATTTGTTTCTGGGTTTTAGGGGCTTTTTTGCTTACCTTTTTTCTGGACTGATGCTTCTGGTTTAAAAAAAATATATTGTGAGCACTCAGTAGAAGAATTCTGTAAATATCTTTTAGGTTTTCATGTTGCTTTTTATTCATCTTGAATGTTCCTAATAGTAAGTGTTCAATGGAGGGAATGTTCCAGAGAAAAGAAATGGTAACAGATAATCATGCAAAGGTATGCAACTTGAATATTTGTCCCAGGCATGTGAATATGAAAGTTCTTTGGGGTTCATTGAGGCTGCAAGTAAGAACAATAACATGAGATAGAGTTGATTAATCAAGTGTTGCAGAGAGAAAAATATGAATTACAAGTAATCAAAACAGTATCTAGGACAAATAGTTCACAGGCAATCCACAGGCCACACATGTTCACATGAACAAATTATTGAATTGCTTCAAGGTGAGGACATTTGTATACATTTGTGTATATATATGGATATCTTTGTATGCAGTCATCAACAAAAAAATTCTACTAATACACTTGCATAAATCATTTATTTTACAGATGCTATAAAATTCCTTTTTTGAAATAGACCACTGTTTCTGTTTCACCTCTGAAGAGTGGGAAGTACAATCTTTACCTTAGAACTGACTTAAGCCTTTTGTATTAAACAAAGCAAGCTGCTAGTCAGTCTTATTCAGTGCATGACATAACCCTGAAAAATACTCTATCATTCATGTTTGAGCACAATGCTGTGAGTAACTTTAAAATATTAAAACTTAGACTGAAGGATCAAGATCAATATATTTTTATTTGTGCTTTGATTTTTGTCATTTCTGCAGTTCATGTCCTCTTGTTCTGCTGCTTGGCATAGCTGCCAGTTCCCTGCTTCCAGGGAGGTTTTATAGGAATATTTTCTGTCCTTGCTAGGCATTGTAACTTTTAGCTTAATGGTTTTTAATTCAATTAGAGTGAATTAAGTTTACCTTAGGATCTTTGGAGCCCCTTAGAGGGCTCATCTGATTAATTACTGAGCAAAACAGATTGTTAAAATAACTAGGTTTTTATGCAGTTTCTCTTTGCTTCTGTGATTCATAGGCATTGATACTGGATGGGTGAGGTTTATGTGGGAGACATGTTCCCACAAGCTCACTGACTTTCCTCTCCTCCCAAGACAGAAACAGGCTGCCAAGGGTGGGGACCATGTGGGAGCCCTTCCTGGCTGTGAGGTGTCCCCTCCAGTGCAGTGAATTTTCTCTGTCAGCCCCAAACAGGTGACCAACAGAGGAATCAGGATGACCTGGTGCACATGTCCTTATGAATTTAGTAGCAAATGAACTTTGTAATGCAGACTACAGGCTGAAGTTAATTTTATTTATGGTTTTAGTTGTAGCAATAGTAGCCCAAGCTAGAAAATGTATCCTGCTCGTCATCCACGCTCCTGATGTGTGTCGTGCTGGGACAGTAGAGAGCAGCAGGGTAAGGAATTACTGAGCTCCAGACATTACTCTGCTCCTCTCTGGGTTCACACAGGTCAGGGGTTTAGTGGTTTGTGTAAGTGGATGTAGTCCTGCTCTTCAGCCAAACCAGACAGGCCTTAACAGAAACATGGCATCTAGTTATACACTTCCTTATATGACAAATGAAAGTGGTTTATACCATTCTTGGGCACATTTATCCCATCCCTCTGCAACCTTGGCAGGCTCACGGCAGCAAATCGGACACGGTTTTGAGCCAGGCAGTGCAACAGAGTGTAAGGGTCACTTTGAAGGGAAAGGAAACCACCTGTGTTGGGCCTGGCTTGTAATTTTATTGGTTGCAACTGCACAGTGTGAATTGGAAAGGGGAAGACACCGAGTGTTCAGAGGTCTTTGTGTGTCCCTGTGTGGCTGAAGCTGTAGCTGTGCCCGTGGCCTGAGCAGAGGGAGTGAGGAGGTCTCAGCCCAGCACAGGCAGTTCACTGGAGTTCATCCTCACTCACTTCCTCCCCTCATCTCCAGCATGAGCCAGAGTGAATAAAACCCATGAGAGTGAATAAAACCCATCCTTTTCTGGGGAGAAGGAAGCTAGCTAATACTGGCTGAGAATGAGGATTTCCAGAGTTAATTCAGATCTTTAGGGGTGAAGTCCAGTATCAGCCACTTCAAACAGACCAGGGATTTCCAAACCTAAATCAGGTTTGTAGGGACAAAGTCCACTGTTATTCTCTGCAAACAGACCATGTGGCCAGCAGTTTATGTGTTAATGGGACCCTGAATGTGTATAAGCTCTATTAATTTTTAAATTTTCTATTTTTTTTTTTTTTTTTTTTTTTAATCTACCATTTTTAATTTTCCTTTGACAGCCAGAGAGGTGGTGAGAGGGGAGGAGAGCTGAGATGTTATGTACTTTCCTCTTCTGGGGGGTAAGCCTCCTTTTATGGAACTATTGAAAGTTCTCAGTAGTTTTGTCCCTTTTGGAAGTACAACAGAAAGTCACTGTTGCCCTGATGTCATCAAAGAAAAATGAGCTGGTATTGAGCTGAAAAGTGCATTAAAAGTTTATGGATCTTTTAAATAAGTTTTACCACGAACTGCAGCCGTGGAGCAACTTGAACAAAACCAAATCAAGTGTTAAACCTTTCCACACTGATATGTTGTAATGGTAAGTGAAATTTTAAAGACAGTGTTGAGAGAGGCAAAGTGCTCCAAGAAGGGCCCTGGCGACGTGCACTGCAGGGGGATCCAGAGCAGGAGCAGGGCTGGGCCTGCCAGCAATCCATGCTAAAACTCCGTTAAACAGGACCATTGCCAAGAATTTATCACACATCTGTTTTGCCTTGATTTTATATTTAATTATCACCTGCAAAAAGTCTGATTTCTAAGCATTTATTATGAAATTAATAAAAGAGTTTACAAGGCAGTGCTGTAATGCACTCTGGGGTGTGTCCTGCTGGAGTGGGGCCATTTCCGAAGTTGTTGAAGTAGTTGCTTATAAAGTTTGTGCTTCAGTTTGTGGTCAGGACAGAACAATATCCCAGGAAAAAAGCTGGTCATGCTACCTGCCAGAAAGCTAGCTGCCATGTAGGGCCCCGAAATGTGTATGGGCTGTGCATACAGCATGCTTTCTGTCGAGTCAGAGGTGATGTGGCACCAAAGTTGTAAAGGCTTCCTCATAATCACTGCTCTGCTATTTGCTCCTGGGGCGTTCACACAGAAGACACTTGGATATGTTAAATACATTCAGGTTGAGATGCTGAAGTTTCTTTAAAACGTCTATTTTTAAAATAATACTAACACTACAACTAATAATAATACTTATTTTTAATACTATCATTACTATTATTTTGTTATTCAACTACTATTGTGCCTAAAGGCTGCAATGGTAATGAAGACTTCACTGTACTGAGTATTTTACAGGCACATGGTGTGATTTAGGGTGTGAATGGATGATTGTGATCAATTCAGTTGTGCTAGCTTCATGACTTGCTTCTCAGATGAGTAATAACTGATTTTGTATTAATTACTACTTTGTTGCAACCAGTTCTGACCTACAAGGGTGATTTAAACTGATGTATTCTCTGTAATCACACTTGTTTGGAAGTACATCATGGGCTAAGGGTTGATTTACCTCATGCAATGAATGGCCCTGGGCTTGTAGCAATTTGGTCAAGTACCAATGGGCAGAGTCTTGGGCCTCAACCTCTGAAAACAAGGTGCAGTTTGGGAGAAAAAAACATGTTACAGGTTAAGTGTGAAAGGAAAAAAACTTTAAACATACAGTACTATGTCCCACTATGCCATTCCTGACTACTCTGTACTTTTCTGCTTACTTCATTAGTGCAGGTCTTAGAAATCCCGAAAACATTGCAGCAAACCTTGTAGACTGAAACTGCTGCCTCCACTGCTCCAGTCTGAGAGTTATTCTGTGGTATGGGCCATGGCTCAAAGTGCTGTGGCAGCTTTCCCTCTTGTGGGAAGCAACTTCCTCAAGCACTTTATGCTGCTCAGAAATGCAGAAACATATCAGATATTTGAATTCATTCATCACCAAGTCATTCACGAGCAGGCTGGCAACTTACCTGCTTCTTTGGAGCATGGGTGAAGTTGCTGCTTTTTGCCTGTAAACTTCCTGAGTTGATGAGCACAGTCACCCATCAGCATAGGGACATGCTCTGCACTTGTCAGAGCTTCTAAAATGTCTGAGTTATTCCCTTGCATGGCACATCCATCAGAACAGAAGGCAGCATCCATATGATTAAGGTTTATGAGGTCTGTGTCCAAATACACTGACAGGTTCAATATAAATCCCTGAAATGAAGTAATATAGACACAGATCTCTCCAGAGATGTACACACTCTGAGAACTTCAAACCCCATCACTGATGGGTTTAGACTGATTTTTTCAGGATCCTCTCTGCTAATTTGGAAGTCATTTAATGCTGTGTCATACAGATAATTGATTTGAACTGCGATTTGATATGTACACATTTCCAGTTCTGCATTGAGCATATGAGCTACTCTTGTACCATTTCTCCCATGAAAATGAGCTGTTTCTATTTCAACCCAGGACTGCTGTGGTTTTCCTGTTGCTATAGTAGGTTCCAAAAGTATGTTAGGAAAGGACACAGCTGCTGTTCATTCACAATTTACATATATAGACAAGCACTAGATCTGACCTGTTACACTGCTGAATTAACAATGTCTGTTAGGGGTAGCACTGTGTTCTCCTCTACTTTTGTGACCAAAATTTGTCTTAGCTTCTCCTGAGCTTCTGCCTCTCAGAATTGTAATTTGCAAAGACAGGACAAAGATATGATGTGGATTTTTTTTGTTTTTTGGTTTTTTTGTTGAGTCTTGATGAATTTATTGCTTCATAGTCTGTTTATGAAAGTTTAACTGTAAGTTTTCTCTTAAAATATCAAATATTAATAATGGTAGGATTTATTAATATTCGTGCAGTGAGATACACAGATGTGTATTAAGTTTGTTGATGAGCTGAAGATTTCTTTGTGGGTAATTTAAATGATCATCTTTTGTGAAACCACATACTCCTTTAGTTTTTACATGACAACATAGACATGTAACTTTTTTGGGGGTAGTAATGGGATTAAGATATGGGCAGAAAGTTATGGTATAGACACAATGAATTTTTTAATGGAAAATAAAACGTTTTCTCTTAACTATGAGGAAAGACCAAATTGGCAGTGTGAAGCCATTGGCCTTATGAGGTTTTCACTGGTGGAATTAAGTTCCATATTAAAGTTATCTCCATTTATTTTGTATATTGCTACTATACAGAACATTGATTTGGCTGCTTATATCTAGTCTGTTGGGTTTTTCAAACATGTGATGTTACTGTCTTCCTCTCAAACATGATAATTATTGCTTTTATTTTTTAAGGGTTCTTTTTTGTTTCTCAAAGGATCCTGGGAGGAACTTGAGTTTGTGGTGTATGTTGGCTTATAGGATAGATGTTCTGTGACTGCTTTTGAACTAGACTTGTATTTTCACAGTTTCTTTCTATTGAGCTCTATTCTAGTATCCATTTTTCATATGTAGTAATATATTAGTTCTCTCATTAGAAATGTGCAGCCAGCTCCAATTACTCATTCATATGAACAAACCCTCCCATACTGAGATTCTGAGAAAGTTAGGATGAAGTCCATAAACACCTGAAGTTCAACCTAAGAGCTCAGACAATGAAGTGTGATTGTAAGGCCATGGACAGAGATCCCATCCTGCCAAGCACTTGCCAGAGCACTTCAGAAGAAAACAGGTGAGCAGAGAAAAGGAGAAAAGGGTGCAGTTGCAGCTTTTGTTGAATTTCTTTCTTTCACATTCTATTACTCCATTAAGTCTTGGGCAGTGTGTTCTGGGAAGTGCTAATTCTTTACTGAGCTCCAATGAGGAAAAAATATGAGACCACTTGCAAAGCAGCTGTAAGAGGTTATGTGCTGTTGTGGCTCCTCTAAGTCACACTATTTTAAGCTCCTTTTGTAAGATAAAATGTCACATTAGAAGTGCTGCAGTATGTGCTTTCAAAATGATGATGATTTATATTTTTATTCCTTTCTATAGACTTAATGGGTACAGAGATTGAAGATCAAAACCTTAATGTTAGGGTGCTATTTAAGTGCAGTTTTCTAGTGTTCATGAGACACTATTTTTGTACCCAGAGCAATGAACTCAGTTGCTGAACATAACTTTTCCTTCCACTTAGACACATTTTTGTATGTATTGTATATCCACATGTCTCCAGACATGCAGACACAAATCCCTCCATGCTATATTCCCAAACAGTTCCATAGCTCAAGTGCAATTAAGGGTCATCACATGGTTGTTTAGTTGAGGCAATAGATCAAAGGCACTTTTATGCGCTTGAGGGGGGATCACTGTCTTGAATAACAAAGCATATGGAAACCATACATTTTTCTTCACCTGGTCTGTTTCATTTAGACTTATGTCTCCAGTCTTTGAAAGCCAATATTAAAAACATCTATCTTCCTATCTCATGTGCCATTGCTAAGTTCTTGAATAGATGAAAAGAAGTTCAGTATAACAGAAGATCCTTAAATTGACCACAGTGGCATGTTCTAGCTGAGGAACTTAGGAATGACTTGATCTTTGGTAGCAATATCTGGAAGAAGCTTCCAGCTTTAGCAAGGCACTGGAAGGTTATTCAGACTTTGTAGGTAGTATTAGTAGACATGGATTGAGCAAACATGGCATGATAACCTCAAAGAAGGATTTAGTTAATATTAAAATTAGAAGATGGGTATTACGGGGCTAAGGAGGAATATAATTTTCAGTTGGGCACTGGAAACTTGGTTAGATTTTGGAATTCCCAGAGGAGAAACACTGGTATGATGTCTAACAGATAGTGACAGAGGTGATGTCTAAATTAAACATTCATGCTCCTTCACATGGCTATTTGCTGAAATATTTATGTTGGAATATATTTCATTCTTTTTTATGATTAAAGTTTGCACGAAGAATGCGTGTTTATTTATGCCTCAGAGATTAGGGTCAGTGCTATGATGTGAAAGGCAACTGATTAGATGCTACTTTGGTTTAACAATTATGCACTGATTTATTAATGTTTCAAGTTCAAAAATATATTATTTTTTACTTTCATAAACAAAACTGTGTATCTTGAAATCCCACAGGTTTCTGTAAGATAGCTATTAGAAGTAAATAACAACAAAGATGAATGAACTATTTAAAAGATAATCCCACATTACACATTGTAGTCAGAAATTTTAAAATAAATTACCAATTCTGTAAAGGTTAATAGTGGTAATTGGCAATTGTATTGGTGGGTTTCCTTTTACCATAGTAGTTCTTTAGGTTTGATTAACATAACATTGTGAGTAACAAAAATTATTGGATTTTTGCAGAATTCTCTCATTGAAGATTAAGTCTTTTCATATATTTTCAAATATTTTGGCCACCAGTGCTTCTGCCAACTGCTTCTCTCCCTTCAGTGACAGGTATCATTTTCAGTTGTCATCTCTGTAGTTCCAAATATGAATAAACTCGTGTGGCATTCTCCAGATCTAATGTTCCCTGAGCATCCACACATACCCAGATATTTTCACTTATTAACCAAAGCTTCTTTTTCGCTTTATCATGTTTTTTTCCCATTCTGAATGCTGCTGCAAATATTTCCTAAGTCAGATATCCCTTTGCATTACCTCTCCTTATCATGCCAGCAGCTTTCCATCTTCTATCTCATCAGAAACAGCCTTTTAAAGTACTTTCTGAGTTTTCCCCAACTCAGTGCTTGTCTCCTGCTCTTTATCAGGAGATTAGGTGCACATTCATTTAGCTAATGATGATTACTTCCATCAGCACAGAGTGGTATTGGCTATTCTTACACACACAGTGCCTCAACAAAAATTAACCCTGCTCACATATTGTGAGTGTGATTTCGTGCTAGAACTGGACTAATCTAATGGTGAGCTGCCACTGAAAGGCACAGGTACAGACCTTCTCCTCATCTATACAATAACAGGTAATTTACTTAATACACACAGGGTAATTTGCTGAAACCTCTTGAGGTACCGTGAACTTTACATTTTGAGGTATTTACACTTACCTAATTGAAAATTTACCTTGCAGCAGAAATGGGCATAATGGACTGAAATTTTTGTTTGTAAGTTTATGATGTTATCTTTTGTTCCAAGTTGATTAATTTTCCCTTTTTTGACCTCTTTTTATTGAAAATCTTGTTATTGCTACTTGATTTGAGATTAAGTAGTGTTCATAAAATATAGCTTTATATTTTAAACATCATTTTTTCACTCTTCACAAATAATTTGAAGAGCTATATTAAAAATTCCAGTGTATTTATTAATTCCTATTATAGAATCTGGCTTCACAAATTAATTTTTCTCCACTCTTCTTTTGTCTGACATTTTGACTTGGAGACCCTGGTCACATTTGCATAGTCCATTCACAGGTGTCAGTATATCATGATGTTGTCCCACAAATTTCATGTCCTTAATTGGCCACCTCTCTTCTCACACTGTTGGGGTTCTTTTGTGCCCAGCACAAGAGTCAGTATTGAGTTTCTTCTAAATGAAAGAACTTGTGTAATTTCCAAGAGATTCTTTCAGGGAGATTGTTTGGATACTGAAGATTTGCTACCACAATTAAGTAGCTCAAAGTAACTGAAGGCAAGATAACCTGAGATTCAGCTCAAGTTTGTGGCTCAAGGTAAATGTCTTCTACAGGCTGAAGTTGCTATTAACCAGAGTTGAAATTTTCTACAGTTGGTATTTTCTACAAATTCTTATTTAACTTGAAGACTTTCTTTTGACATTGCAGACATGTCAAGGCTAAACTCAGTTCAATAACTTCATCATTAAACATTTATTTTAAGTTAGGTTCCTTCTTCTCCAGTGTCAGGAGACCAGTCTTCCTGGGCTAGAGCAGACATTTTTAATATCCCCCTAAGTGAACATTAGCAAGGAATGAATGAGAAGTGAGACATTTTGATGTTTTGAAGAGACTGAAGGCGGACAAAGTATGGTGTACTGAGGATTTTTATGAAAAAGCACCAGGGCCTCTACTTGATCAACAAATCTAAATCACTGAGATGAAAGCTTAGTTCTGGAAAAAAATGAGGGCTTTTTGTTTGTCAGGTTTTGTATACCGTAGCCTGCCCGTTCTAGGAACACATTGCTTTGAATTGGTTTAGGTAGAATTTGCTACTTCTGTAACAGAGAGATTACCATGAACAGTTTATAGTATTTAACAGAATATTTCTTTCTGTAAAGGATGACTTTTTTTGCCTACATGTCTCTGGAATGCTGTCATGTGTTACTTTCTCTAACACATATAAGAGGAATGAGCAGCTAACATGGACTATTAGAAATCAAGCTAAAGAAGCCAAACCCTTTTTCTTCATACCGGTGTTCATATTTTATGTTAAGACCAGTTATCTTCCTGTAATTCTTACTGGCTTACTGAAGCTTCTGTAAAGAAGATTAAATTTTCTTACAATGGTGAGATGTTATGTGTTTTGATAAGGAAATGCTTCTTTTCTGTAAGTCAGTTGTTAGTAATACAACAATTATTTGATAATATTTCATTCACAATGGCATGCTTAAAATAGTTGCTGCCAATTCATTTTTAAGAAAATAATTACTTGTTTCTAACATCCCAAAAGAAATAATTATGTAATAAAAAATTACATGACTGACATATTCGTTACCTATAATAAGTGCAAGTATTCCTTGAATTTTTAAGCAATTTTGTAGGGTTTTATATTTAAATATTGAAACCTATTAAAATTGCCCATGGAGATTTGTGGGAGAGGTTATCTATGGGCCTCTGCTAATTAATTATGATATATTTTACTTCCATGTGATTTGTCACTACTAGTCCTGTAAGGACTACAGGAAAAATCATTTGTTTAATCTGACTGGGACCTTGTGGCATTTAATTGTAAGCATAACAGTGATGCAATAAATCCAAATGAATTTGGACAGTGATTAACAGGGAGCTCCTTGATATGGTAATGAGATTAAAAAACTGGTTCCTAAGTGTTTCTGTGGATTTCATTAACATTTTTGCAACTAAACACTTTCTAGGACAAGAGTGGTTGCTTGTTGTTGACCAGTATACATTACTGGGTGAATGCAGAATTCATGAAAATATTTCTCTGTGTCTATGTAGAATGTTTATATATATGTATATATATATATATATATATATAAATATTCTACATATATGTATATACATGTGTGTCAATGGAAAATGTACAAAGAAAATAAAATACAATGAGACAAACAAAAATACACCATGGAGTTAACCTTATTGCATGTGTTTGGAAAATTCTGAAGTGTACTAGTGAACTAATCACAGATATGTAGCTCCTGCTGTGAAAGCTTATTATCTAAGACACCTGCAAATATTTAGACATCTGCACAGCTTTGCTACTGTGAGTAGTTATACTGACTTTGTTTATTTGTTTGCATTGGATTTATGCCCAAATTTGTTATTACACAGCACGTTTATAGGAAAAAGAAAAAGGAAAAAAATCAGAAGTTTGATATGGTTGTTCAGAAAACATATAGGTTGATCCTTTCGGGTGCTGTGTCACCACATTGCTAGAAAGCTGAAGTTTTAAAGAATATATGTATATTTTTTGTATTTAGCAGAATTATTGCAAAACTGTATAGAAGAAAATGAATACTTCCTTTAAAAGCATCAAACTGCTACTGGACTTGAAGCCAAAGGAATTTTTTGCTTTTCTTATTCTTACAACTCCTCTCCTGCTTATTTTAGTCCATTTCCAAAACTTGTCTCATCTTCCTCTGTGCTGATCTTTAAATGGACTTGATATCATCTCCACTTGTTTGATCATCTTTCTTTTCTTTATTCTTTTAATACTTTTATTGCTGAAAGAAAAAATTATTTATTAGAAGAGCTAAAGCCTCGTTTTTTGTAACCAGCATTCGAGTAGCAATGGTGCATTTTTCATAATCTGCATTGGAAAATGCTTTTCTGTGCTCTAGAAGGATAAATGGTTCCATTCCTTCAGCTTCTCTGTTCCTCAGCATTAGGATTGCTAACCAGAGGTCACAGTCACTTGTCATTGGAGCTTTGTGTTTCACCAGTAGAAATGAGACCATGCCACAAAACAGAGACCTGGCAGAGGTTAGTGTTTTGTGACTTAAGGAACAAGCAAGTCTTGAATTTGAATTTGAATTGAATTACTGCCAACCTTCCATGTGTCACGTTGCCCTTTAGGCTCTAGCTCGGGGAAATCTTTACTGTGAGACACATTGTATTTGGGTGCCTGTTCACCTGTTTGTGTTACAGGAAAGGAGGGTGATACAGTTCAGTGGGAAGGGGAACCACCTTGTAAGGGTTATCTCTTCAGGGATGCTGCAAACATCCAGCTGCTTTATCTGCCGGTGTGCTGGGGTTTCTGTGTGGAGCTCAGCCTACTGCTGACTCTGCCATCTACAGCCAGCACACCCTCCAGAGGAGGTCTGTTTGTCCTGCCATGTAAGTTTGTCCACTGCATTCCTTGCATCCTTTATTCTGTGTGTCAGTCACTCCCTTAGCTCCCTTTTGTTTGTGCTGTTCCATGAAACCCTGAGAGTTCAGTGTGTTTTAGGGCTGATGTGATGGCAGTCCTGTCACCAGCAGAATACAGGTTTCTTTTTTATGTTTGCTAGCACTGTTACAGAGAGAGCTTTAAGGCATCTAACCCTCCCACAGCTGAAAGGCAGGACCCATGATGTGAGTGGTTTAGCTACTTTTGTTTTGTTTTTAATCTGCATTGCGACTTCATACTTGGATTGATTTTTATCTTTGGGGAAGAAAATGTAGATTGTTTTACTAACAATGGGTAAACATTCATACCACAAATGGTGATGTGACCTATATTGTTGCTGTCCCCCATGCAGAGCTTTCTTTGCCTTCAGTGGAAGCCCAGATGTAGAAATGACGGTGGGAACTGGCCACAGGCAAAGTTGCATTTGTCTTGTAATGGGCTGGATTAGAATTTGCAATGATGTCCCCTGAACTCCCATGACACTGTGATGCAACAGATTTATTCAAATCAGTAAATGAAGAGTTTTACTTAACTAAGTATCAGAAGATATTGATTGTGTAGGACATTTGTTGCCACATGCTCTCTGTGTAGAGGTGACTGCAGCTGCCCAGGTTGCTGCAGTTTGTTACAGAATTTCACCAGCGAAGGTTGGAGTATCGACAGCTCCACAGCAGCTGAGGTCTTGGTGCCTAAAGAGGTGGGATTAAACACATACTGATGGTAGTGCTAAAATCCGTAACTCAGCCATGGTTAAAGCAGTGGTTAAACAATCAACAGTTCATTGTTTTGATTACAACCATTAATTTAATGCAATTATCATTACAGTGAACACCATCATTATTTCAGCTGTTTGCAAGCTCAAGAACATCATCATATCTTTGCAAATCATTTCATGTCTATGAAAGTTTTCCTTGTGACCACAAGAGTCAGAGACACGTTTCTGAAGAAAGCTTAGATGTTGCAGTTAAATATTGCAGCAGGGAGTGAACACTGCATCGAATTCTGTTTCTGTGTTACCATGGAATATGCACAACTTTGTTCAAAGGTTGCACAACAACTGTAGTCTAAATGTGGGGTTTTTCCTTTTTTCTGTTGAGAGACATACGATAAAAGTGCTGTGAGCTACCTAGACCTCAGAGTTGCTTAATAACTTGTGGGAGCAGCTACTTGCCAATTTTAGAGCATCAGTCTATCTGACTTAACCACATGTAGACTTACTGGCAGGTCTGCTCAAATCAGTGGTGTAATTATTTACTTCTTAAAGAGAAAACAGGCTTACATTATAATGACCTTACAATAACTTTCAGTTTTATGTGGAGAAAAATAAACAGTTGTCATTTCCTTGTTATTTTGAGGTTTGAGCCTTTACCACAAAGGTTTTAAATATTTACTAACTACTATGTTCTCTGAAATTTCTTTCTTTAAAAATACAATAAATTTATTCAAGGAATTCTTTCTGCTGCACCAAGATTCACAATCTTGATTATAGGGCATTATAAATTAATATCTTACCCCACCATTTTTCTTATTATTACATGAGTTCTAGTTAATTCAAAGTGTTTACTTTAAGTATTTAAGCTGCCAGTTAAAACTTCAAAATACACGGTTTGTTTGTTTTTTATTTGTGATACAGCCCTGTTCCTAGAAAAAAAAGTATTTTTGGCATTGGAAGAAGAAATAAGTTTGCCAGTCTCATACCTGAAAAATAGTTTTGCATCAGAATGCTCCCCAGGAGTTTAATTTCGTTGATATCAAGGAAACCGAGTAATGAAGTATTTACTTGTTTCTGTTTTGTTAATGTATTGGGGTTTTTTTATATGAAACAAAGAGGAGAGAGTGTTATAATTTAACCAAATATTAATTGCTCTCTGTTTTTGCATCTTTGCCTGACATTGATGATTGGTAACTCCATTTTTCCTTTTGCATCTTTTTGCATATTTCTGGTAGTTACTCTGAGATCTTGAGCACTCAAAGGGTATTAAAAAGAGAGGAAGCAGTAATTTGGCCACTGTGAGGGAAGGCAGCAATTCTGGGACTGTAGTAGGGTACCAATGGTCTGGTGGATCTAGCTTTAGGAATTATTAACTTCAGAAGTATATTCATGAAGCTGGAATTGCATCAATTTCTAGTTTCTTCTAAATGAGTGACTCCTGAAGCTTGGAAGTAGTGGTGCTTTTTCCTGGGAAATGCCATGATTTCACCCATTTTTATTCCAAATGAGAATGGAAAGTTGAAATATCCTTTTTTTTTTTTTTTCCCCTTCACTTCACTGAAAAGGAAGCACTGCAGAGTATTGGCTTGGGAACACTAGAACATTTGAGGTTGTTTGGAAATCTTGAAATTAAGCTTTCCAGTGTTGCCAAAGAATGTTGAACTATTTCATTTTTTTCCCAAATTGCTACCTGGCTCTGTGGTAGTTGCACGGGAAACATGGAGTCTTGCTGCTGGAACATTGAAGGAGTTTGGCTTCCTGATAATGCAGTTCCATGATCCATCACATCCGCTGATCTAAGGACAGAGTTCAAAATAAGACCTTGGATTCAGCCACTTTAGTTAGGTCTGGCAGAGAAAAAGTCACTGCAGCAGTTGGCTCATTGTGTCCAAAGAGTCTAGACTATAGGAAAGAAACTGTGAGCTCTTCCAAAAATCTCTGTGTCACAAGAGCCAAGTTTTGGAGAGTTTGTCTAATTCCTGCCTGTGCCAGGTGAGGAATGCTCACACATGTTTTGCCATCTCTGCTGTCACAATGACAATACCTCCAGCAGGAAAGCAGGAGCCTTAGCAAGATACACGGAGCAAGAAAGGTGGGAATCTGACAGTAGCATCTTAAATCACTTAAATAATTTGCCATGCAGACCTATTCTCAAGATATTGTTGGATAAAAATTCTCTTTTCTCTGCTGCTCCTCCCATAGGAAAATGAGAGCACAGTAGCTCAAGCTAAAGTATCTGAGTACCAAAATGAAACTTTTAGTTTTGCTTCAATGCCTAGTCTGTTTTAGCCAAAGATTAAATTAAGGGAAAATTAAAAACTCTCAGTAAATTTCATAGCTGGTTTAGCACAAAGAACTTCACAGTATTTGGAGTACTGTGGTATAGATAAAATTTAAATTTGTATTTGCAAATTATAGAATTAAAATAAAATCTTCAAACTTCAAAAACCATATGCCTTCCATTAACCCCCAACACTGCATAAGCAAAGGCCCCTCCCCATGAGGAACTGTGTGTCCTGGCTTTATAAAGTTTCAAAACCTTTGCTAAAATAGTACAAAAGTACTTGCCAAACATATAAGAAATCATAAAGAGTTTATTTACAATGCTTGATTTCCTTTTAGTCTGGATAGTCATCGTATTGGGGTTTTTTTTCCTGAAGTGAAAGTGGCAAGTAAAAAATAGTAAAAGTTGATGGGGAAACAATAACAGCTCTTTTTGTGGTGGTGTTGTGTGTTGTGCTGTGGATTGTTCGCAGGTATCTTTGGGGCTGGAGATGGAGGTTGGAAGTAGAAACTTCCTCCTTTGCTTTTGTCATCAGGCATTCTCAGTTCATTATCCAAGATGTGCATGTTTGAGCATCTCAGTATAGATCAAGAGGTATATGCAGTGTACTAAACTGGGAATTGTGTGGTGGGTGTTTGTTTTGGTCTTGGTAATAGAAAATGCAAATCATTTTGGGTGGGGAAGGTAGGTATATTTTTGTGCAGAGCCCAATACTAACAAGTAAATATTTACCTTGGAGCGGTAATGTCATGTTACCGTGCTATTTCATTGTAGGAATAAGTAAAAGGTAAGTTTTTGCTTTTCAGTTACCCTCCCCAGAGCTTTTAATATAATACTGTTTAAAATCCTTATTTGTATCATAAAAAGGCAGTTTTCTCTTTTTACAGAGAAAAAAAACCCACAAAGACAGTAGCAATTCAAGCTTCCCTAAAGGCTCCACCATAATGTCCATCCTGCAAGAGCAGCCTCTAATGCTCTCCTAGTTAATGCTTGTTGTCCTCAGCCTCTCTCCCTCAGCTACTGGCGTGGCTGTCAGTGGAAGGAATTTTGGTGGTCGTTTTTCTGATAGGGACTTCAATTGGAAGTGGATTTCTGCCTCAAAGGCTTGTCACTCAGCAGTGACTTGTGCCCATTATTGCCTTTTTTTGTTTCTGCTGTTGTCTTGTTGGGGCCTAATGCAGAATCCTGCTGCTTATTTTGTAGATCCTCACCTGCCTTTGTAGTTATCTGGACTATAAAAAATGACTGAACCAAGTTTGTCTTCAACAAAATTGAACTTGATGCCTTTTAGACTTGCTCTACATACAAAAATGAGATGAATTTAGGGTGTGCCAGTCACAATTAGAAAAGATACTCCAGTGTATTACCTTATTAGACACACTTCTTTCCTACCCATAGAAGACCGTGAATGGTCAGTCATCTTTGCAGCTCTTGCAAGCGATTTGCCCTGTCTTTTGACAGAAGTGGAATTTTATTTTAGGTGACTCAATCATGGAGTCTTGGTAGGAGTGAGAATAACAGTGGAGTCTGGTCTCTGACCTTGTCAGTGCTGATAACCCAGGATACACATTCAGATTTCAAACAAATGAAAGTTTCTGTCAGTAATCCTGAGGGTGATTTCCACAACTTCCTTGACAGGAGTATTGAGACAAGGAAGCTTCTGAAAACTTCCTTGGAACAATACTGAAAGATAAAGCTATCTGCAGGGGAACAGGTTATAATGAGGGTGAATCCCAGAATGGTGAGGGCAGCAGATAGTGATCTACAAAAAACCCAATAACAGTATTGCCAAAAGCAATGGATGGAGGATGTTACTGTGTTTTGCCACAAGATATGGTAACTGGAAGTAAACCAGGAGTAGATTTTGTGTGCAGAGCTAGTCAAGAATTGTTATATTTGTGTACAATGTTTATTTGCTAAGCTTTATGGTCAAATTCATTACTCTTAATTTTATTCATTATTATGTCATTGAGCAGTAACTTGTTAAAAGATTAAAAGTTCCAAGTGGTTGCTCATGCCTAAGGTATGTAAATGCTTTGCAGCTCCAACAGTAATTTACTGACATTCTGGCAATTTGCACTTAAATAGTTTATGCACCCACATATATTTGCACACCAGCACAGTGCAAGTCCATAAATCAGGTGAGTATAAAGGACCTGATCTTACAGTCCTGATGTATCACACAAATATCTCTCTTGTTTTTTTTGGACTTGACTGGTTTAAAATGTCTGTAAGAGAGGTCCTCAGAGAAGAGCAGTAGATTTTTCACAGCTAAAACCAAACAAAGCTCTGGTAAAATCCAAGATGCAACAGTTAGTATGGAGTTTCATTTGATCAAAAATTTCATAGAATCAGCTTTTCAAAGAGATATATGTGCACAAATACACATATGTGCACACACAATCATAAGTATAGGTCACCATGTGTGTCTCCACGTATACATATATTTTCAGGCATATAATTTTAAATCAAGATATTCAGGCATATAATTTTAAATTTTACCCTTCCCATGCTCAACATGTTCTTCTAATTTGCATCTAGTTTTACAAATATTGCTTGTGAGTAGTCATAATTCTTCTGTTACAAAATTGGTTTTTGATACCATAGTGCCATGTCCTCAAATCTGGTACAAATGCTCACATTTTGAATCTTTATAGACAGTAGTTTATGAGCACACTCTGCCTTGAAGTCTAGAATAAGGTGTCAAAAACTCAGAGTAATTATTCTCTCCTTAGAAAACAGATTATTTCCTTAACTAAATCTGCAAAATCATGCAGTACAGCATGGACTTGGATTGTGTAAGGCTGGTATGACACTGCAGCCTTTTCTCACTAAGCTAAATTACAGATTTGGCCATAGAAGCAGAGTTTTCAAAATTGATGAAGTGCTTTTATACAGTTTACAGCTTTTATACTTAGGAATTAAGAAAACAAAACCAAAACATTTTATCATTTATAACTAGACAGAGATCAGATCTTATAAGAGATTTTGGAAATTACTATAACAATGATGTGTCTTTTAAAAAATGAAAATTACTTACTTCTATTGAAAACTATTTCATTACTTCACAGTATTGGAAATAGAAAATTAAATATATTTGTATATTTTGTTTACATACAATAATCATGCATGGTTCTGTTTCTTTACAAATATGGGATTAAGTCCTGTCATACCTATTCTGTAACTGAAGAAATAGAATTTGAAATTGAGTAAAGAAGAGTGAATTAGACAGATTTTTCTTATCAAACTGCAGAAAACAGAAAAAATTTAATGACTTGGGAATTTTTTAATTTATTAAAAATTTTTAATTTTTCTTATTTAATATTTACTAATTCATACACTGAATATCCAACTGAAAATATTTTACCACCCTTTATTAGCAGTAAGTTTCTTACATCCAGTAGAATCTGCTTATAACCATGTCAGCCTACTGACGTGTGATAGTTTAACTTTAGAGGGATGAGTAATACCTCTGTATTCCATCATCTATTTTTTCCCCAAATTTATCAGCCAATATGATAAAAAATTATCCTCTCCAATACTGCTTTTACACAAAGGTGACATTCTCTCTAGAGGCACTCCTGGGGAGTGAAGCTGTATTGTTCTAAGGTTATATCAGAGTGGGAACAAGGTGCTGCTTTTGTACCTTCTGCCATTGTTTTATGTTTCTCGAGTGTCTCTTCAATACAAGCTTTTTCAATGAGCAACTTACCACTCTGAGGGTGAAAGCCATAGTCAGCTTCTCATGTGTTTCTCAGAATGTGAGACTTCTTTATGATCTGTTGTACTTGCCAATATAGGTCAACTTTTTCCTACGTTAACTGATAAACCTAAAAAATAGGCACTTTTTATTTACCAAGTAAATGCAGCAATTTATGGGTTTTGAATGAGGAAGTTTTTTGCTTTTTTTTCTTTTTCCTTTTTTTCCCCCTCTTAAGTATAGTAGCTCGAACAGTGACTTTTTCCCTCTGTTCTGCATACCAACACTTTGGAAAAGAAGATATAAATGCAAGACCTAAAACAATGGCAAGGAGTGACAACATTATAACACCTTTTTTTCTAAAATCATCAAAGTTTCTCGTTTTGACATACAGAGGCAGAAAAGATGGTCAGTCTCCCCAGAACATAAATCCTTTCTCTCTGTTAAACTCAGAGACCATTCCACATAAACTAATAGTGACTGTCATGGCATAAGCCATTCCAGGTTAGATGAGAACCAAGCACTTTTTTTTACTAGCATGTAAAGTAACTATTGAAATCCTGAAGTCAGTTGTGAAAATGCCAGGGATTTTTTGGAACCAGCATAAAGCCCTCAGGGATTTGTGGCAAGAAATGATTCTGCACTGGTCAGTGAAATACATGAAAAGTCTTGATAGTCTTCTGCATGTGGATTTTCCATTTCTCTATAAACATAATTTTTCAGAAAAAACAAAGCCAGAAATATCTCTGTCATTTATTACCATGCAAAATAACATAAAGGAATGTGAAACCATCAGAGATTCCTGAGAACTGAGGGTCCAGCCAAGCTGTTACTTGTGATTTGAAGTTAGTAATCAGGTAGATTTCTCAGATGGTCTCTTTTATCCTAATTCTGTTTTCCTGCATTTAATTCTTTATGCCTAAGAACTGGAGGGCAGAATTTCTCTCATTTTTGGGTGCTGATGTAGTTATTCAACTGCAATTACAGGCAGTGGGATTTGGGAAAAGAGGAAGCATTTGTTGTTTGTAGGGAATCACTTCTTTTTAGTAAACCTTTTAGAAATGCACGTCTCTGTGTTTTAAAGTGCTGTAGAAGACCACTCACTGAAATGCAGTCAGACAAATTGTTGATACTTCCATGTTATCACTTTCAGTTGTTAGTAGCTGCAAAAATGCTTGTGTTTCTGTCTTCTTCATCTCTTCTTTGCTGCCATATCTTTCCATCTTACACACACTTGTATCCACACTCTTTTCTTTCTTGAACAGAAATGTACTGGCTTTTAGTTTCCCAACTTTAAATTGATTAGACCACATTAATTTTTAAATAAGTGTCACATATCCTTAACGAAGCACTAAAAGGTTGAGAAGGCTTCACGGTGTAAAGCCTGATCCAAAACTCAGTGAGAAGAATTTTAAAAATGCGGGCTGCCCTTCATTAGCCCTCATGATATCTCCTGACAGGCAGTGTGTGTGTGCTCTGCCATGCCAGGCCAGGGCAGGACCAGCTGCCATGCACCATTTACCCTCTGTCAGCAGCTTCACTCGCAGCCCGGGCAATACTGTACACACGAGTCTGTCACACGTCAGCATCAATTAGGCTCAGTTTGCTGCGCTTGGGAAAAGCAACAACCCTGCTATTAACCATTTTATTTCTCCCCGCCTACCCCAGTCATCATCTCACTCCCCAAGAGAGCTGCTGGATTTGGCAGAAGTGTGGTCGTGGCTGTTCTTGAAAACAGCGGGTTTGTTTAAAGTAATGCACTAATTGAGGTGAGTTGGCTTCGCTGCTAGGAGTTTGATTTATTGGTAATATTATTTAAACAGGGAGGTTAGATACAGCCTGTGCACTTCCAACCCAGTCAGATTTTCCCTTTCAACCTGCTGTGAGGGAATGTTGATGTCTGTCTGTGCACATACATACCTGTGCACGTGCACACACAGATTGTAAGCTTTAAACTTATCACAAGACCGAGGTGCTAAAATATTTCACTAAAACTTGCTGTATTATATACTCAACATGTTTCCAGTTTTCCAGTTGTAGATACGTCCTTGCATTGTTGGTTTTCTGGGTATTGTTGTTTGAATTGATTGTTGCTAAAATTTCCCCAGCTTTGTGAGAAACCAACATGTGTGGTCATGCCCAAATTTGAGTCAGTGTTCTGTGGCTTTTCACCGCTGTTATGAAGGGGGTGGGGAGCAAGAAGACCACCCATGGTGTGTCCTCGTCAAGCAGCGTGGTGAGCAAATGGGTTCAGTGATGTGCAGTGAGTGCTGAGAGAACAACCTCTTCTGGGAGAGTTTTCAAGCACGTCCCTCCTTCCCCCTCTCCCCAAAACACAGCTTCTTCCTCCGCCTAAGTATAGAACACCCATGACTATTTATATAATAAAAGAGCTACTGTGTACTTTAGTGGATAGTTAAAGACATTTTCACAGGTTTGTATCCACATGGGGTTTATGGAGACTTATAGGCCTGGTCAGTTTGTAAAATCATGATAGCCCAAGAGACTGTTGTCAGATGTTGGTAACAAGACAGTGTTTGAAAGGAATCAAAACAATATAAATCCTGTGAGATCTGTGGCAGCAGGATGGGTTCTAATGGAGAGGAAGACAGGGTCGACCACCACACAAGAGAACAAGGAGAAGAAAGTGTTTTTTCTCTTTCAAGCTTGCAGCACCAGCAGGGGTAAGCAGGTTTCTAAAAAGAATCTCATCAGTGGATCAATCCAGTGTAACAGATGGAGTGCACAGATACTGTCTATCAGATTTCCATTGCGTGTGGCAAACAAATGCATTGTTGCAACTGTTAGCAGCAAAACTTTCCCTTTTTTTAACATCATAATTACCAAGAGTTGAAAAGAGCTGTGGGTTAATGATTTCCTAACAATAACTATGGGGGGTTTAGGGGATAGGAACTTCCCCAAGGAATACATTAGCAGGAGATATAAAATCTCTGAGCATCTCGAATGCAAGCGTTTGGATCTGCAGAAATAACTGCCTATAGCAGTGCATATTGAAAAGTAAAAATTTTCTGGGAGAGGGGACTGGACTGGATCTTCCTTCATCTGCTGTAATTGGCAGGTTTGCATTGAAGACAGTGGGGACAAACCAGTCCTCACCAGCTAAAAGTTTTGAGCTTTGTTGCCTTTCTCAAGCCTTTTTTCAAACCATTTAGGATGTCTGAGAACGGTTCAGCGTATGAACACTTGCAGGCATGGTATGAGGCTATTAAGTAATTTCCCAGTGTTGACCAACCAATATTGCTGGTTTTATCTAGAAGTTAGTTTTGTTTAATTATTGATGTAAAAATCAAAGTCTGGGTGCAAATATAGAATTGTAGAATGGTTTAATTTGGAGGGGACTTCTGAAGATCATGAAGTCCAACTCCAAATATGTCATGGAGTCTCAGCATCTTCTGCACTGATTCATTAATCCTGGAACAGAGAGAATGAAAGTGAAGTCACGAATGTATGGTATTCTTGGTGTTGGTGCATGTGCAATAGTTTAGAAGGATGGGTATCAGGGTTTAAGTGGTTAGGCTTTTAAAAAGAACATGTTACAGTTGATCTTTATAAATAATAGTTGTTGGGCCTGGTAAATAGTTAAGAACAAAGAGACCATGGTTTAGTTACCATTCAGTCACAGCAAGTATGGACAGATAATTTGAAAAGTTTCTCTAGGTTCAAGCAAACCACATGAGTAACAGGGTGAATTAGTTCTGTGAACTAACTGGAAAAGGACTGGACAGATTTGAAGGCACGACTCTGTTGGCCAGCAATACAGAACTGTGGCCACTTGAGATGGCACAGGGCATCTCCCATCTTTTTGCCAACACAAAGGAGCGCAGGTCTCCCATAGATCCTTTATCCACAAGACTATTGAGGGTGTCTTGAATAATACAGCTGTAGGCACCAGAGAAAAAGAATCAAGACCTGGATCTTGGAAAAATTATTTCAGTTCTAGATCTGCTATGAAGCTTCTCATTATTGTGCATAAAGCTTCCCAGTCTTTCTGTGCCTATGTTTCTCAGCTTGTCAAGGAAGCTGTTTAAGGCAGGGACTAAGTTTTTATCCCTTGGATAAAGTATGATTAACCTAGTTAGACTGAATGACTACAATTACACATCATTGAGGAGGTTTGAGAGTGATTCTGCTCCAAACAAACCAAGTGCTCAACCCAAGAATTATCACATCTACCTTGACCTTAAGTATCATCATGTTTCTGGCTAATACTGTTATTCACAATGTTTCTGATCTTAGAGGTTTAGCCACAGGAAAGAAGGATTTTGAGGAAATAAAGTGAGAAGTGCAAATATTTGCACAGTGTCTAAAACAACAGAATAGATGCATTTTTCAGGATGTACTACATTATTCATTATTTTTAACTCATGCTCTAAGCTTGCTCTATTTCATCAGTACTTGAGCCACCTCAAATTAAAATTGGGTTCAGAATTGGCTCTTATGGAAAGCCCTCAGCCCAAAGCATTTTTTCATTTTAGTCTGCTCTTTGGTTCCAAGAATTCTAAAACACAATCCAAAATAGTATTTACACCCTTGCTTCCTCCTAAATACCTCTTGTCCTTCTGGGCCTACTTTCTTTGCACACTAACTCTGTAATTCTAGCTCTGCAGGAGCCCTGCTGTCTTTATGGCATGGTAACCAGCCTTTACATGTCTGTCTAGCTACTGAATAACCTTGCTTCTGGGAAGAAATGCCTACACACCCAGCCATGCCACCCGCTCCTTATATGCCAGTTAATTGAACCTTGTCTTCATTTTGTCTCCCAAAAGAATAAAAGTTAGCAGTCACTCTCTGAACACCTCTTTCCCCAAGGAGAGCATTTATGATTTGCCTTATTTTCTCACAGGATCCAAAGACCCCTTACCCATAATCTTTAAAGTATGAGAGGGATGTGGAAATAGGTTTAGGATTAGGAAATTGACCGAATACTCAACAGTTCTTGTCACAGCCCTCAAAGTAGGAATATGGGGTGTGCAGAGAGCATCTTGCACCCAAAAGTACAATTCTCTAATCACAGAAGTACATAAAAATATCTCTTTTGGGAGTATTATGGGCTGTTTCCCTTGCCTTTGAGTGCTGTGGATCCAGGCCCTTTCATGCCCACTAATCTGTGAAGTGTGATGGTGTCAGGACACCTGTGGTTTATGTAAATACTAACAGAGAACTGTAAAGGAGGGCTGAGAGGGTCCTTCTGGAATGAAGCATTCTTGAATAGAAGTTGTGCTTTTTCAGAAACTGCCTCCTTGGAGACAGGAGAATTAGTGATGACTGACTGTGGTGAGAATTCTTGTCCATCCACCTGACAGGGCAAAAATTCCTTGCTAGAGGCAGTGTTTGGAGGGCTTAAGTGACAACTGCATGACAAGGGACATAAATAAAAGAGTTTAAGGAAAACCATGATAACAGGAATCATAAATTAAAGGTCAGGTGTTGGCAGAATTTCACTAGAGGAAGTAAGTGAACTGTGTGTGGTATTTATGGATTACATGTATATATGTAAAATGCATTATGTTTTGAGTGAAAGGAGAGCAAGTAGGCTTAGCATTAAAGGGTTGAAGTTGGTTTTGGTCCTACTGATGTAAATATTTATTCTCAAATGACATTGAAAAAATAAAGATACAAATTTAGCAAATAGACTTTCTTGTAGAGAAGTGAACTTTTTTGATTATAGAAGTGAACTTACTGAAGGTAAGAGCTTTACTGAAAGAAAGTGCTTTAGCACTTTCAGGTAGACTATGCTGTTTCTGAAGTAAATTTTGATATATCATAGCCAGACATCTACCTCCTACATCTGCTTGCCTCAAGTCAGGTATTTTGTTAGCTAGTAATAGTGCATCCAATTATTCTCAAGGGAAAAAACCCCTACCATTTATGAAACAAAAGGTTATTTTGAGACTTAGTAAAGATCTGGCTTAATGAATAACCAAGGCACCATTATGTATCTACTTTATTCTGAAATACCATTGAAATAGTAATATTAAGCTCCGTTTGTTCTCATAATCCTTGGTTTGAAATACAAATGGAATTTAAGAGGTTAGGTTGGTGGGTTTATTTTAAAAAGGAGAGCTTAAAGGAAGTTATTCAGCAATGCTCTAGTAGTACATTCCTGTTATAGATAAAAAGCATGTGTACCTTTCCAAACCCATTTTGGGTCTGAAGCAAAGTGTGGTTCAGCTGGAATTTAAAAATGAGGCTGTATTAGGAAGCAAATGCCCCCAGTGGAATAGCTTTTTAACAATTTCCATCTTTGCAAACCTTAACCAGTTTACTTTCAGTTAAATTGTATAAAGTAGGAAACTCATAGTTTTGCAAGCAGTCCAAGTGAGATTGAGAAAGCCTAAGAAAATTATTAAAGGTCTCAGAAAAGCCAATTGGCCTTGGAGTTCTGTAGCTTCTGGTCTCTAGTAGTTAAAATGGGAATTTCATGTTTATAGCCTGAAAGTTATAAAGTTGAAAGTGAAAAGTACACAGTAGTAAGGCCAGGTCTGTACAAACATCTTTACTCGTGTAATAACTGTAAATAGTAGGTTGTATTTGTGTGATGGGAATAGAAATCCCATGATAAATGAAGCTGCAAATAGCCTGAAATCTCACTAGAAGTGGTTAGCTGGAAAATTAATAACAATTAGAATTTGACAAAGCACAAGTGGCAAATGAGTTGCATTCCTTCTTCCTGAAGGAAGTTGTAGAGGAAATATGAACACCTGATGTAGAAATGTTTGCCAGGTCATTGAGTTCAAGAAAAGGATCAGGAGACCAGAAAGCCAAAAAATTAGCTTGAATGCTTCATTATGTTTATTTCAATGACCTCCAAACAGCTTAAACCCGTGTTCAGAAGTGAAACAACATATAAATGAAATGGGAGCATTACTATGGAACAAGACAACAAGTAGGAAAAGTGGACACAATTTACCTCTAGTGCAGAACAGCTTGTAAAAGGGAGCATTGGTCTAGTTCAGGGTGCAGAGGCAGGAGATCATGGGCTCCAATCTGTTCCAAGCCACCGACGCTGTCTGACCCAGGCAGGTCACTTGACTTCTTTGTGCCTCTGTCCATCCAGCTGGAAAATTGGGTAACAAAAGCAAGACCTTGCTGAAAAACAGATGCTCCATCAGAGCTGAGATGTCCTGGGTAAACAAATTGCAAAACATTGATAGATACCATAGTAAAACTTATATGGGTCTATGGTGTGAGTAAGGAAGAATGAGTGATGTGGGAAAGATCCAGCTGGCAGTGCAGAATTCTTGAAAAAAGCGATTTTTCTCTGAGTTCACAGATGATATAAGGAGCTTACAGGATGGATGCAAAACTCTCCTGTGTTGGAAATCAGAAATAGAAAGACAGGGGTGCTTGGAGCTGATGCTGCAAAAGATCTGGCTTCAAATTGTCCAATGTGGAAAAAAAGTGGTCATTTATTCCTTATGGTGAAAGTTTAAGTGCTAAAAGGTTCTCTGGGAGAAGAGCATCCTATAATTCGTGGCCAGATATCTGGATAGGGACATCAGAGATTGCATGTAATTCACTGGTCTTGTATTAGAGGAGTGTTTCAAAGCTTTAAGGGGACCTCATTTGAAATCATACAGCCTTTAATTTATTTTCTTATTTTTTTTAATTTCCCATGAATTTACATCTCAGTCTTGGATCTTAAGTCCTTCAAAACCATGCTTTATAGATGCCAATTGCATAGGCTTTGAAATTAAATTAAATCTATGGACTCAGGTTTTGTTGGAGATAGAGCATTGTGTTTGGAAAGAAAGATAATAGACCATAAATTCCAGATTCCTGGATTGCAGGAGTATGACATGGTGGCATTTTAAAAATGTTTGGCAGTGTGCTATACAAGAGGAATGTATTCATTTTACTTTTTAAAATTACTTTTTCAATATGTATAAAAATCTAATGTACATAAATTTGATATGAAAAATGATGTTGCTGTTGACTTTTTAAGGAAAACTATCTCTGGGTGTAGTATAACAGGCCCCTAGAAATATGATTCAGAAAATTGAAGTTAATTTTTGGACTTGCTAATAGTGAATGTTTTGTCATGCCATTTTCTTTCTTTTTACCTCCATTTTCCTGTCTGGAAATTGGAAATAAGGACTCTCACCTCTTTGTACAGAGTTACTGATGAAAAACATCAAGAATTAGAGCGACAGTAAAGCTTCTGTTGTTCACATTTCATTGCAATGAGCTAGGAAGCAGCTTTGTGTTATTAATTTCATTGTGTTATTTGTATTTTTGTCCCACTGACTGTTGTGCACTGTGGCAGAAGGAAAAGAGCAGCTACATGTATGCTCCTCAGCTGGAAGGATGTTGACTACACCAGCAGCACACTTGACTTTTTCTGGCAGAGCTACACATAAATTGCAGTTCTTATAGTCATGACATACTTGTTCAGCATGAGTTTTACCACGTTTAAAGACTTAAATAAATACCCAAAACCTGCTGTTCCATAGTAGCTTTGGATATATTGAAAATACATTTTTGTTCTTTGGCTTTTCTGATGCTTGGGATGAGACAAGGTTGGCTTGAAGAATCCAAGATGTTTAGAAAGGTCTTCAGCAGGATAAAATACTGTGTGCATCCTAATCCATGAGCCTTAGAGTGGCAGATTATTTTGGAAGGAGAAATATTGGAAAGTCACACTAGTATTTAAGTGGGAAAATATTTCCAATAACCCAAAGTGTGTTTTTTTAGGAGATCTCCAGCAAGTCATTGGTTTCCTGTCCTCATACTTAGTCTTGGCAAGGAAGCTTTTTTGTTGGGAGATGTGTTGTTATGACAGCAATGGAATTCCTTTGAGAAGCATCCAAGAACAATCTCAAAAGCTGTACAGAAAAATGCTAACTTCTCTGAACACAGTAAGACTGGTGTTTTCTAATTCTGCAACCATGTTAAGACTTACCTGTCTTGTGGGCTGGTGTGGGGTGAACCACTTTGTTCTGGCCACACAAGGAAGTGTGTGTGTTTCCTGAGGACACACTGCACTGTCAGACAGGACATGGGAGCACAAAAAGAGTGAAAAGTCAGAGGCAATAAATACATTGAGTTCTAAGATTTTTATATATTTATATGATTTTTTCCTGCCTTCAGTGTTAAGTCTGTTCTTACTCTGTGAATACACCAACGTCTTAACTTGTATGTTGTTTTGTATGGGATAAGGTTAATTTTCTTTATGGTGGTATGGGAGTGTGTTTTGGATTTGTGCTGAAAAGTCTTGGTAACAGAAAGATGTTTCCATTATTGCTTAGCAGAGTTTACACAGTATAAGGTCTTTTCTACTCCTCACCTTGCACCACGAGTGAGCAGGCTGGGGGGCACACAAACTTGGGGACACAACCAGGACAACTGACCCCAACTGACCTCAGGAATATTCCATGTCTTCTGTTATCATGCTCTGCACATAAAGCTGGGGGAGGAGAAGGAAGGGGAGGCGTTTAGAGCCGTTTTTATCTTCCCAAGTGGCCATTACACACAATAGAGCCCTGCTCTCCTGGAGATGCCTGAACACTTGCCTGCCCATGGGATGCAATTGATGAATCAATCCATTGTTTTGCTTTGCTTGTGTGTGTGGCTTTTGCTTTCCCTATTAAAATGTCATTATTACAATCCCTGAGGTTTCTCTTGTCTCCTCTTGTGATTCTCACCCACATCCCATCAGGGGAGAAGTGAGCGAGTGGCTGCATGGGGCTGAGTTGCCGGTTAGGGTTAAACCATGGCAGTCCTCTTTGGCGCCCAATGTGGGGCTCAAAGGGTTTGGGATAATAACAGATTGACCAGAGCATATTAGAAGTGATTTATATCTGTTAATGTTGTGGGTCATGATATTGATTCATCTGTTCTTGATACCAGTTTATCTGATCTTCACCATGCGCTTTTTTCTCACTGTACACGTTAAGGATTGGTGTTGGCTTTTCAGTTTGCTGTACTCTATAGTGATTAGTGATGTTTTGCCTGGAAGATTTGTTGTTAAAATGCTGACCTAAGATTAATCTGGTATGTGGGCTCTGTACTGAAGCCACTACTGTAATCTGGGTATCATTTTATGCAGACAAGTAGGAATTGTCCTCCTTTCACTGAGAAATTTTGTTTCAGTTTGGTTTTCTTCTGTGGAGGAATTACAGAATGGCACTTTTGCTACCTTCCTCTGTGATGTTTTCTCTCTCTTTACAAGACCTCAGTACCTTGTACATCCTTGGGTAGTTAAAATACTTCTTACTAGTATTTTCTAGGAATAATGCTTTGGTTCTAAGGTTAACAAGCTGTTCAGGAGTATGGCTCAGGCTTTGTGAGGGGATGGCAATGGGTGGCACAGCATGTGGGAGAATATGGGCAGGTGTCTAGAGAATTTCTTGCCTGGAGCTTTATTCCTGAGCAGTTACAGGATGCTGATGAATTGATAGAATGATTCCTGATAGAATGCTTGGGGGAGAGAATGCTATGGACATTGCAAGGAGGCACAACTTAGAATCATAGAATTCTTAATGCTGGAAAAGACCTTTGAGATCATCAAGTACAACCATTACCCTAGCACTGCCCTCATGTTCACTGCAGCCCATGTCCCCAGGTATCACATCCACATTTTATTAACATTTCCAAGGATGGTGAAAATTTTTGCACTGTGCTAGGTCCTGGCCGGCACCTACCAAACACTGTTCCATATTATGCAGTCACTCTGGGGGTCTGCAATTACAAAAACATCTCTGTAGTGTCAACACTGTTTCTGATCCCAAACACAGTCCCATACTACCTACTATGAAGAAAATTAACTCTATCACAACCAAAACCAGCAGAGCATGATGAAGTTCCTAAATACAGGCAGTCAGAATGGAAAGTGTTTTTGTAGTTACAAGGCAGAGAGCTGTATTTGATAACAAAAAGCTGTGTTCAGTTTGTACCTCTGCCACAGGCATCCCAAGTGATCCTGGTCAAATCACTCTGTCTCTGAGTCTTGCTTTTTTTGTTTGTTTTGTTTTTGGGTGGTCTTTTTTTTGTTTGTTTTTGGGTTTGTTTGTTTGTTTGTTTGTTGGGTTTTTTGTGGGGTTTTTTTTGTTTGTTTTTTGTTGGTTTTTGGTGGGTTTTTTTTAAAGACTAAAATATCTGACAGTTTCTCCTAGAGATAATTGTGATCTCTGTTGGTTTTCAGCTGTCAGGGTCTGGAGTGGGCTTTATCCAAGTATATTTTGTGATACCTAGGATAGTATTGTTCCTATTTTATTCAAGCCTACCTTCTAAATCTTGTAATACTATCACTAGAGAAAAATGTTCTCTATTGGGAGGAATGCTGCCTAAAGCATGAGGCAAATATTGCCTTTGCCAGTGCACCTGGCAGTAACAATAGACTGTGAACTACAAAGGATGACATACTGCAATTAATTTGTGAATGAGCTATTCAAGATACTCTCTAAGTGATTTGGGATGGTTTTGATATCTTTGTATCTTTAAATGTCAGAAGGGATCGGTTTGGAATTGGGCTTAGAACAGTTAAAGGGGCAATGATGGGGCTATGCTCCTGTTGGCAAAACTTACTCTAATTTGCAGTCATTTGTGTCCTGTCCTTCTCAAGCCATCCACAGGGACTCCTATGCTGAGTGCACTGGGTTTATTAATCTGTCACATGTTGCCATGCCCTGAGTGACTGTCCGTAAGCAGTCACAGCAGAGGTGGGCACTGTGCCATGCAGACATCGCAGCACACTCACAGGCAAGTGCTCTGTCTGTGCTGAGGAATCAAATAAATTACAATAACTGAAGTTTTCACTTTGTTCCTAAAAATCACTTCTTGCATAACTAATTGTGTGCGATGAGGAGCTGGCCCTTCCCCTTGTTTCGGTCTGATAAATTGCCACAGGGTAAAATAAAATAGATCACTAACCAGGCATTGCTCTTCTAGGGTGTCACAGGGATGTAATGCAGTTGCAAATGGGGAGGGCAGGTGGTCCAGACAGCTGCAAATGGAAAGGTGTCAGCAAGCAAGTCACTTCTATTAAAAAGTGATGCAATTATGAAATGGTTTGAGGACCTCTATATTAACCCATAAAGCAACAGACACTCTCAGAGGGAATTACCTTCTCACTGACTTTTGCCTGCTGAGCTTCATTTTCCACCCTCAGTAGAAGCATGTCTTTTGTGAAGCATTTCTGTATATTTCTGCCTGTGACAGTGAACCTTGTCATCTGCTATCAGAGAAGTAGTAGAAAGACTGAAACAGGATGAAGTTAAAAAGAAAAGGAAAGTGTTTGCTGTAATTTCAAGGCACAATAATGGTGAGTGGATACCAGAACTGAAAGTAGTCAAGCAAAACAGAGATGGGAACTTTAAAGCCAGTCTGGGAATATCAACTTGTGCTGAAATGTTTTCTCTCCAGTGTAGGTTTAGGCAGACAAAGCTGGGTAAGTCCATTATCATTGCCTTGGATGGTCCAGCAGCTGAGCTGCTGCTTGGCTCCTGCACAAGGACCTTGTTTCCCAGGACAGTAATGTGTCTGCTGTGAGGATCAGCCCTGTGCTTGCCAGTGCGGAGCAGACATGGTAAATACAGCAGAGCTTGAATCCTGATTGAGGCAGGAGAGATCTCATGGATAGAGAACCATTTGGGATTGCTAAAGTTTCATCAGAAAGATTTAATTCCTGGCTCTGTCACAGTGCTAGGGAGAGGCTCTGAGCTGGCCAAAGCTTGTCTCTCTCTTTCTCATCCAGCTGAACAAGACAGTGACACTTGTCTTGCCATCAGACCTTTGACTGGAAGTCATCCTGCAAAGGGATGGGTGTGGAACTGCTCATGTGCTGATATGTGAAGTTGGATGTTTGGCACTTAGCCAGACGTGCACATAAGTCCCTTTGGAGGCAGCAGGACTTAAACATGTGCTGGAGTTTAAGCATGTGCAGAAATGCTTTGTAAATGCAGCTCTTTGTGACTAGTGATACTTACGTGGTAGGATGATTGCAATCATGATCTTGGATATTTATGAGAATGCTTTGTCTTTCCCATTAAAAAAAAAAAGTTTCTGTGGCTCTGCACTTATTACAATGGTATTTTAATGAAGGATTTTTTTGTATCTATAGTAAAGGTATGGGCTTAGGCTTTTATAGGTCTTCTTGGAGGGAGAATGAGAAAGGGGAAGAAAAAATCTAATTCAAATACTATCTGGGGGCTGGCTGAAAACGAACCATTGCATTGTATAGTAATCAAAACTCACTCAGGAAAGAATGAACTTACTGATACTACTAGAAACAGGTTAAAAAGTTGATTATAGAAGCTGAACTTTATAAATAAGAATGAATTCTAAGCCAAGGTCTCCGAAATGCCAATTACAGTCACTTAAGTACATGGGGGCAAACTGGGCTTTAGCTGGGAGAGTTAATGAGCAATTTCATGACGTGCTATATATCACCTTAAGAAGACATGATAAATTGCCTCTAATGGTATTGTGTGTGTATAAGTGGGAGCTGGTTTTGCTCTGTGTTCAGTTCTGGTGATTGGGTGGTACACCTGGAAAGACTTGTATTTTAATGGGCCCTTTTTAGCACTTTTGCACCTCGTATGTTCTGGATTATGTGTGATTGATGGCCTTGAATGTATGGGAAGGAAAGATACGTAGATCTTAATGCTTTTAAACCATTTGTTTTCCAGTCTCTGTAAAAGGCCTCTCTGTTTTCTGAGTAATGGTTTATACTTCTCAAGTAAACAGAGGTACAGTTCTGGGACTTTGGCTTTTAACACTATAAATCCAGTGGGTTTTTATAGGAGGGTCATTCAGTTTACAATGCACTTAAGAAAAGATAGCTGTTTTCATACTAGTCATTAAAGACAAATAAGTAGGTGGTTTAGTAGATAATTTGATGCATTAAGTAGATTTTTAAAAAATACAAAACCAGACTTTGCTGGGCATTCATTTACTTCACATTTCATATTATGAGTAAAATCTCTTTCTGCCTTGGGCCACATGAATGTCTTCACAGTCAGAACCTTTCTGACTCCCCCCTTCTCTGGCTGGACCCCATCCATGCTTGCTTTGCCCAAAGGGGTTGCTGCTGTTTTGCAGCATTAAATCATTCTCCTCTCCCCCTCTAACTTAGGGAGAAGCAGACTCAAACTGGAAACCAAACCCAAGTTTTCCATGTGGGAATGCAGCTGTTGGCTTTGGGCTGGCCTGGCTGTGGGGATTCTTCTGTGCCCTCCACAGGGATGGGAAGAGGGGACTCTGGGATTAGTTTGCATTGATTCCTGGACAGGATTAGTGTTAAACTGTTGCTTGTTTTCAAGCATCTGCACGAGCTTAAAGTGCGGCGAATCTCCTGCTCGGCCTCTTTCTTGTGTGTGCAGAATCTGGTTCTTGTGAGAGGAGCACTGAGCACTGGCTGGGGCAGAGCATGGTGCTCAAGTGCTGGGGTGGGCATCTCCTGCAGCTCCTTCCATGGGAAGGTCCTGAGACCTTTTGCTCTTCAAATCCTTAGGCAAATTTTGAGCTGTATTAGCAGGAGAAGCACAAACTAACTTAAACTGCTGTGTGGTTTTATTAATACTGAGGTGTTGGAAGACAAGTGCATTAACCCCTGCTGCCCCATGCTTTAATATATTTCTAATTACCAATCCTTCCCTATGCTGTTATTTGTACCTGAATTTTTCAATTTGTGTCTTTTACAGACCTCTGGTGATCCCCAGCATTATCTGTAAAGCAGTGCCTCCTCTTAGCTGGATTGCTGGTTTCTGTTTGCAAAATAAAACAAGAAACAAGGAAATCATGTAGAATTTCTTACCTGTGCTGTTTGGCCTAGGACTGAAGGTACACAGATGAGGTGTAAAGATCCACAGGGCTTCCATCACTGTCTTAAGCATTTAATGTACACATTGCTCAGGGGCTGGACTGATATGCTGTAGAATAATAAAGCATAGCTTAACCTGTGTTTTGCAGTTTCATGCCCCTGTGTCTTTCACTGTCAAGTGAAAAGTTCAGCCAGGGAAAGAGATCAGATGACTTTACAATGCTTTTGCATTTTAAATGCCTGCTTGTTAAAACTAAATTTCTGACTAAATGCACTAAGGTAATTTGCACCTATCTCTGACAGCTTCTTATGCTTAGTTCCCATTCTTTGCAGGTATTTAATAAAAAATTAATAAGATGAGATAAGGCTGCTGTGTGTTAGGTATGGTGGGTCAGGGTCACGGATGCAGGTGGGTGTCCAGTGAGTACCTCCAGGAGTTACTGCAGCATCCTGACCTGATCCCACAGCACAAAGCCAGCACGAGGCAGCCCCCCTTCCCAATATTAACAATGTCACCAGGCAAGAGAGAAATTATGAGTGCCATGTTATGAAGGACATAATTAAATAACTTTCTCAGATGTGTGTCGGAGAAGAGAGCAAAACTCAGTTCTCCAAATCCAGAGGCAGCACTGTGAGCACAAGACCAGCTTTTCTGGTGGCAGAGAAAAGCTGGATTTTCTGCCAACTTGTGAAATTATTTGTTGAAAACACATTTTAAGCTGCCGTATGTGTATAGAATCTGTATTAACTTGAAATCGAGGTTACTAAACCAGTAGAGTCACATGAATAGAGATTAAGATGTGCAGAGGATGTACTCTACCAATTTTTTGCTTTCATGATATTTATATTTAAAGTGCAATTCTACTACCTGCCTGTATTTAACTGGCAAATATAGATGCCCAGCTTAGCTTTCTGCTGTAGTACTGTTGATAATGCTTTAGAAATAAATGGCAAATGTGTTACTTCCAGGTTGAAATATTCCTGTTGCATAAGACTGTACAGCTGGGGTTTCTCTAGTATATATTTTGGGTTTTTTTTCATGTTTCTTAGTATGCTGATACAATGGAGGAATATTTATCTGCAAATTAAATCATAACAGTTCTTTGTAATATCGATAGTGATCATTGCAAAAGTAAAAAAATTAAAAATTGCTACAATGAAAATCTTAAAAAAGTCTGCAGAGTAATCTTAACTGAGAAAAAAAAAAGTTTCCCAGCTCTTTTTGTATGCAAAAAGGTTTCCTTTCATGAAAGGTAATAGAGATTTGAAGAAGCAAATAGTGGGAGTGCATTTGAAATAATTATTGTCTCTTGGGCTGTTTTGGGGAATATTGTTTGTTTGGTTTTGTCGGGATTGCAGACTGCACTGGACTACTATTACTTCTCCAATGAAAATGGTTACAAAAAGGCACAATAAATTTTGTTCTAAATATTGTTCTTTAAATACTGTCTGTAGTAGGTAAAAAGCCAAAATGGAAATGCTTTTGAACAGTGTAAACCCAATCTAAATATTGTGATAGATACTTTAGTCAAATGTTCATACATGCTGCAGTCCTTCAACAGTGTAGCTGATTATGTGATACATGGCACTTAAATCCTGCATGTGGGCTTTATAGTGCAAAAATTCTCCTTTATCCTTCCCCAAGTATTTTGAGACCAATATGCTTGTGTGTTTTTTCACAGTAATGAATCCAACCCATCTAGTATTTAGGTGGGATGTCTCATTTGCTTCTGGCAATTTATCCTCAACATCCCTATGTCCAAGGGTATTGTTAGTGTTACCTCAGTTAGGGTTTGAGCACAGTTTGGATGCTGCCTGGCCCAGATTTCATAGGCACATGTGAGCATCCTCTGCCTGCCCAAAAACCCTTATGTGGAAAATAGGATAATGGTTGTCTTCATGGTGTTGAACCTCAGCCTAGTGAGTCCAGAAGAGGCTGACAGAGTGTAAGGAGGGCTGTGAAACCTCAGGCTGATGTGGGCTTGATGTTTGCTCAGAGCCCAGCAGCATGGGCTGCTGAAGATCAGCTAATAGCAATGCAGAGTGATTTCCCCAGGGTCAGGCTGTGCCTTGCCTCCAGAGACAGGAACTGAACCCAGCTCTCTTAAGTGTCTCAGCTGCACTAAGTAAATTAGTTCTTTTTTTTCTGTATGTTTAAACACATACTCTGTACCACAGTTAAGCACAGTCAGAAATCTTACCTCTTCAGGGAGAAAATAAAAAGGCTAGGAGGTAGCTTAGGAGGGGATAGAAGCAAGACAGAGACAACTTGCAATCCAGCCCTCGTACAAAAGTTACCCCAGGCAATTTTGTTATGTCCAGGGAAGCATATGATATTCATTGCATGGACCCATCATTAATGCTGACTCTCTGGGAACCTGTCTTATGTTGTTTCCGCTTGGGACAGGTTAGCTAGAAAATTGATCTGATTTTATTAGAGAATCATTTTCTTTGCTGTCTGGCACTGGTCTCTGAAAAGATGTTTTGGCTTTTTAACACTTGGTGATTGTTCTAATAGGATCTCAGATGTCCAATGTCCAAACTGAGTCTCACACATAAAACTACTTTTTGTTTTTTTGACACTATGGGCAGCTTAAAACAGAGCTCAAAGAATCAGTCCCAGTTTATGCTGCAGGTGGAACCGCTGTTTTTATTCACATCCCTTTAATAAACATAGCATACATTCACTTTTACAGACAGTTAATTAAACACCTTTTTTCAATATACATTTAGCTGTAAACAAATGGTGAAATTTAGTGTATGGTTCACTATTTCTCATAGTTGGCCACTTTGCTGAGCCTTTGATGCAATCACCATTCTCAGTGGTTGTAAATACTCTCTTTATTCTCAGTGCTTTCTCTGTCTGGATGGGATCTTGCTTGCATCCAGTCTGAACAAGTTTTAAACAAAAAATAAAAAATAAAAAAAGAAATCCCACCACTCTTCTAGTTTGGGGGAGTAAGGCCTGTGTGTAATAAGGAAGCAACTTTATTTTGCTTAAAGGTTTTTTTGAAAATTCCCACTTAGCTGCCTATTGATCAAAGGATAGTGGTTTAGTCAGTCTGATGGCTTAGAGGGATAAGATCTGTGAGAAAGAATCTTGCCTCTGACTGATTTTATTGTGTAGGCAGTAGGGGATTCCTTCTAGTGGGTTTAAAATAAAAATAAAAAAAAGAAACATAAAATTTGTCTTTTGGAGAAGCGATAGTGAAAAACAGATTTTAGGACAGAACAGGTAGAGGTGAAGATTGTAAAAACATTCTCAGAACATGTTTCTTTAAAATTAGCTGCCAACAAACCTTTGTAGCAGCAACCTGATATTCCCCCAGCCCAGCAGCTGGGGCCAGGTGTTCACTGGTGATGTGAGCAGAAGCCACCATGTGCAGGGGTGATGTCAGGATGGAGCCCAGGGTGAGATCCCTGTAGGATGTGGGGTGGACTCATGTGAAAGCTGTGCCCAGGAGGAAAACTTGCAGTTTGCCTGTGGCTGCTTGTCCTGGTGGTTTAGCAGGATGGGGGAAAGTGCCCAGAGCGCTGAGTGAAAGGAAGACAGGAGGAAGCTCTGTGCCTGTTACAGACGTGCTGAGCAGAGCAGGGAGCCTTGACACATTCTTCCAGTTACCCATGGGACCCACAGGGGATTAATGAACAAAAACAAAAGGCAGGGGAAGAGTAAGGATGCTATTCCTTCACACAGGTACCCTTGCCCACTGACTGGTCTTTAAGGTTGACCTAGTTTGAGAATTCAGGGCTCAGATCCCTGTTGTACAGCATTGTGCTGAGCTGAGGCATAGGGTCTACCTTAAATAGTGACCATAAATAAACTTACCATAAAAATAAATACCATAAATAAATAATAAATAAATGACCATAAATAAAATGACCACAAAAGTAATGACCAAAATAAAACCACAAAGAGGTGTGGTTTTATTTTTATTAACTAATTAAATTTAAACATTATTCAAGCAGATTGCACATTTCTAGCTTCAAATGTTGCACCAGTTGAACTTGGAACTAATTTTTGGTAACTAAAGGCAGCATCTTGATTTTCAGAAACTTCCTTGGGGAATGGTCTTAGAACTCTGATTTCTGCCCTAAGTCCATGCCTGGTTGCACAGAAATCCGGCATATGTGTGAGGTTTCATTCCTTTTCAAAAATTCTTACATTTTTTTAATCTTAATTTGAGTTGGGCTCTAGAGGAAATTGAAATCAATTTTTGATACACAGTACTTGGGATATGACAAAGATTTTGTATCATGTCCCAAGTACCAAATCAGATGCTACACTCCCTCTCTCCAAGTGTAGAGAGGAGAAAGTTTCTACAGAGCATATCTGAACAAATTAGTTTGTCAAGGTGATGGGCCAGCACTTCGAGCCACTGTGTGCTCCTGAGTCCTGCCTGCCTTGTGCTGGGGAGGTGGCACCTGAGCAGAGCTCGGGATTTCCTGGGGACAGGCAGTGCTGTGCCTAAGCAAGCCAGGCTCAGGGGAAGCTCTGGCTGAGCTCCCCAAGGGACTGTGCTGAAATTGTTCTGAAGTGTAAATTTATGCTTGAACCTGCTTTATAATAATCGTGTCCTGAAATAATTTGAATTAACACTGTTTTAAAGAGTTGAGCATTATAAGTTGTATTTACCATGGAAGTTTTTTCCATCTTGCAAATTATTCTAAATGTTTCCCAGGTTACAGCACACATTGGTGATGTTAGTTTCTTGTTTTGTTTTGATTACTGTCTGAAAGCATAGAACATGCACATCACCTCCCATCATTTAAGATCTATCATAAGCAGATGTTTAGCTAAATTTCCATCTTTGGTTGGTTCACTTTTCGGTTCTGTTTTTAAGAAGGAGGAAAGCTATACTGTATTGTGTGCATTATAATCACTATTTGTTTGTCCTTTCTGCCTACCACCTCCCTTCAGACCTTTCAATATTCTTAATCTATTTTCTGAGAGAATCCAGCATTTTACTTGCCCTTGAACATGTAGCATAGATTCACGGCAAAGGCATCTGAATGACCCTGTGGAGATCCTTTCTGTGACTTCTCTTTTGCAATCCCATCTGAAATCTCACAGAATATGGCCAGAAATGGGAAATTGCAGCAGTGTGGTGGTGACCTGCATCTTCTGTGTGGTACAGAGCCAGCTACAGTGGGCTATAAAATATGAATTTGTCTTTCAGATGGTCTTCCCTCCTTCTTCCTCTTTTGTCAGTTTACTTGGAAATATTATTTTATGTTCATCAAGACAAGGCAGTACTATAGGCAGGGCTTCCAGTCAGTCTTATGTTCCAGTCAGCACCAGAATTTTAGCTTTTTATTCCTCTAGGCATGCAGCTCACTGTGCAGCATTATTTTCCCACTGCAGTTATCCATTAGCTTAAGACTTTCATAACCCAGGAGGACACTTAAATCTCTCTTCAATCATTATGCCTCTGAACACTTTCCCCTAATGTCTTGGCTTTCTTTTGGAATCTTTTGTCTTACAATTTTTATCCTGCATTTACCTGCACTGAATTACATTTGCCATTGTACAAGAATTTTCCTGAGTTGCCGTAACCCTCTTCATTCTTGCTGGTTGAGGTGGTGTTCTGTGGGGAGAGAGAGGGGTAAGTGCTGTGCTCCTCAGCCATCTGTCAGATGCAGAGAGCTCTCAATGTGGGGCACCTCAGCTTTCCAAGGGTGCCCATGAGTGTCTCAATTCAATACAAGTGGGAATCCCCCAACCTTTGGTACCTGACTGCTGCCCAGCCACACTCACCTTCATTTTTGTGTCCTGCCACCACAGACTGCCTGAGTCCCTGCTGAGGGAGTGATTGCTGCAGCAGGAGCCAGCCTGGACACGGACAGGTCCAGCAGGAAAGGGAACCAGTGAGGGCAGTGCCAGCAGGGCGCTGGGAACAGCTGCACCACAGGGCTCTGCCCTGGCTCCCCAGCACAGATGTTGACCTGAAAACACGTTCAGAAATCGTCATTAAAGTCACGTGGATTTGCTTATGCACAATCTTTTTTTAAAACAACAAAACAGTTTGTGCTGTCTGCAGGACTCATAGGAGCCAGCTATTTCAGAGTGTTATTTACTTTTGTGATGTTTATCTTTCGCCCACTGGTGGGTGTGAACATCACTGGTTTTAGTGTGCAAAGCAACAACCTGGGACTATTTTTACATCAGACTCTTTTTTTGCCATTTTAGTTTACATAGGCTTGTCTTTTAAGGACCTCACAGGCCTAAAAAAACAATGTAGCATAATCTGATGCTTTACAGTTAAGAAGAGGAAATTAAAACACCCCATATTTTTCATTTCAGAATTAAGTACTGTGGGAAGCAACCAATGAATGCAGCTATTTAAGGCATAAAGTATGAATGATTTTAAGTCTTTCATGCCAATCACATTTCTCTCCCATTTTTGATTAATGAGGTAATGTAAAAATAGAATAAACCTGGCATTTTATATCAGGGATGAATTAAATGAAAACCTCACAATTCAGAGTAGTTTACTCATCTCTCTATAAGTGTGGATACTACTTGACATATTGTTTATATGTATCATCCTTTTACTATGATTTTTTTTTTAATTGTTTAGCTTAAAATTATTTTCTTCTTCCTCTCCCCTCAGCCAGGTTCCTATTGACTCTAATTCACTGATAAAGATATTTCACCTAGTTATACCTAAAATTCTTGCACAGCTGCACCTTTGTCTTCTTAGAGGAATAGGATTTTATTTATGTTTATCTTTTTTATTAAAATGTAAATTAATACTCATTAAAAGCTTATTTACTTCCTGACCCCTTATTTGAAAGGCATATGACTGTGAGATCTTTAAATACACATACAAGTGTACTAAGAAACTTAAATGATGTGCATAAGGATAAAGACATCCTCAGCTAATATAACTTGGCCTCTGACCTGCAGAGTAGAAAGTCAGAATCGAGTTCTTTGTCTGTTGAAGCACTGGCAGCCAGCCTCAACATTGGAAAGATGTGATTGCTGAGTGAAAGTTCCTTGTGTATTGTGCTGTTTACCTAAGGGTTATATCCAAGACACTCTCTGAACAGCTTGGCTGATTATTGAAAAATGCCTTATAGTAACTCCCAGCCTAAGTTGATCGATATTAGAGCACAGCTTTACATGGGAAGGAGGGAGCTATTTAAACATTGAGAGCCTCCAGGAGAACTGTGAATGAAAAAATAATGCAGAACAAATATGTTGAAGGGTTCAGGAGAGAGGACTATCTTGTCTCTGTGCAGGGAAAAAAAAAAAAAAAAAAAAGTTGTTAAATTGCAGCAGAAAAACTATTTGAATTCACTATTAATAAAGTGAAGGTGGATTTTTCCCTAAGCCAAAAAGGGGGGGGGGGGCAGGGGGGGGAATCAACCCCAAAAAAATGTACTGCTCTGTAATGTATAGGGAAGCTAAGAATCATCTAAACACATCCTCCCATAGAATGCTTGCCTTCGCTGCAATTCTCTGAGCTCTTCTTGCTCTGTGGTCTGTACTAAGCTTCTGGCCCCCAGCTTGGGCTTGCTCCTCCTGCCAAGGAGGCAAAATTCAAAGGTACTGACTTCTGTACCAGGAACACTAGAAAAAGAAAACCTGACTTCTTTCAACATTTTAGAAGAACAGTAAGAATGTGGAATGGAAGGTTCCTAAGCACCTGAGAATGATGCCTTTTTTCACCCTCTTGAACATGGAAAAATTACAAGCTAAATGTTCCAATGTTCTATCCTGTGAAACTGGAAGTCAGGAGATACACCTTTGTCTCACTAATTTATTCTGGCTTTTGGAAGAACCATAACATTGCCACTGCTCCATTCCCAGTCTGTAAATTACAAGTCTTGGAATTTGTCAGTTCATAATGAAATCATCAGGCTCCAGTGTTGCATTCTGATGGCTGACAAGATAGAGGAGGACACAAGAGGTGGGAAAAACCTGGCAGGAGGACAGTAGCAGAAGGGAAGAAATGGGATTGTGTCATGGAAAATGGGAAGTAGGTTGATTTCTTTCACAGAGTAAGAAGAAAGGTGAAAACTTAATTTCTACTGGAGGGCCATGGGAAACAGACTGGCTTGCTGAAAGATCTTTGGACACTTGGAGTGAAAATTGTGATCTGCCTGTAAAGCCTTGTGGAGAAAAATCCATCCTGGTGTGTGTGGTTAAAACAATATAGGCAGAAGAGGCTTCAAATACAGACCCAAACAGGACAGATTCCTTTGGTAGGTCAGTTGGTACTAGCTTCCAAAATATCAAGAAGTTTGGAGTACTTGGCATCCATTTTTATCAGTTGTTTGGCACACGTGTGTTGAGCAGGCTGAACTTCATCTGCGCTGAGGGCAAGATGGAAAAGTCATCAATGTGTAACTCACTGTTGCTTTAACTATTTTCTGCTCTATTTCAACTGTTTTTGTGGCTGGTGGGAGATTACTGGGGAAGAAGTGATGACTCTTCATATGAATGCTTTTAAATATAATTCCAGTATAGCACTGCACACTGTGTCATGCAGAAATTGCACTTTTGTGGGAAAGATGGAGCTCTAAGAACAGTCATGGAGCATGTCTGACTGTTGTACCACGGTGCAGGAGTTCTTCAGAGCCCGGGAAAGGGTGGATCCAGTTCCTGACTGCGCTTACCAACAACACCGGCTGCTGCCCCTGACTTGGGAAACATATTTTTGGAAGTCTCACAAGTGCAGCACAGAACTGTAATTTTGCTTTGTGACTCATGCTGAGATACAGTCCTTGCATGTCGTTTTGTCTGGGCACCTAATAAAGCTCAGGCCACACCTGTTTATGGATGCAGCAAAATGGCAGGGAGCTTATTTTTGTACCATTGATTCTGATGAATGCCACTTATAATCAACACCTCCACGAGGAACTGGCTTGTGTGCAGAAATGCTCTTTAATTGAAGGGTGCATTTCAGCAGCACTCTGTGGTCCCAGTGTGTTTATCTCATGAAAGCCAGAACCATTACAGTTATAGAACATCAAATGCTTTGGATGGATCATATTTATTTTATGACTTCTATGATCATATATACATATATATATGACTTTCAAGATCGTTCTTGTTTGTGAAAAGTGAAATGTGGTCACTTTAGAATGACAGAATTAATTCTGTGTGGGGACCATATGACAATTTTGGGAAGCATTCCTGTCCTACAGAACACACAGGTCACCACGCTTTTCTGGTGAGACAGAGAAATTACTTGTAAGAAGCTGTTAGGTTAATTACTGTTTAGAAAAGGGTATTAAATTCTAAGAAGTGTGCAGCACTCTGTTGACAGAATGATGGTTGTTGACAGATTAAAACAACAAAAATATTTTGGAAATGATCCTTCTCCCATTTTTTAAAATAACACAGCAAATTGGACCTGTGAATTTTAACAATGGCTTTTGAGCTGGCAAAATTGAAATGTGCATGAAATCTAGCCGCATGTTAATGCATCCATTTAAATTAAAAATTAACAATCAGACTAGAAAAAAATTAGAAAAGAAAATCAGAAAAAATTAGAAATCAGTGTTAGAGATCTATGGTATGGTCACTTCTTTTTTTATCCAGGCTGTGACATGGAGCTTAGAGGGTGCTTGCAGTCTGTTTTGCCCAGAGCACTTTCTTTTCAAACGGAGCTGTACTCAGTTAGACCAGCATCACGTTTTTAGTGCTCAGTGCTCACAAATGCATCTTCAGACCTCTGTTTACTCAGTTACTGTTGTCAGCATTTTTGTCTCAACATTTTGGTTTGTTTTCTGGCAGAGCAGGGTTTCCCCCCCAGCCACCCCCAGCATCAGAGGTACGTGGAGTGCTTGCAGAAGACGCCGTGTGTGCACCCAGCACCTCATGGCCAACACAGAGCTTATGGTCATCAATCATTCGATTGTTCTTTAAACACTGTTTTAACAGGCATTCGTTGTGTAAATGGATCAGGTTATTGACCTTTGCCAGCAATTCCTTGCTACATGTCATCATGGCTTAATGACATTATCAAGGAACATATTCTGTATTGTAGATACTTTAAAGGGCTCATGCATTGTCTCTCACTAGGACACATGGCCGGCTAAAGTATCTTGAATTAGCAAGTTATTTGATGTCATTATTAAAATATGCAGAGCATTTTCAGCTACTTATGGAATAGGAGGGTGAAATACTTCTTTTTTCTACAAAAGCAAAGCCCAGGGAGAAGAGTTATTTATCATATTGGAATATTTGTTTTGAAATACTGCTTCTTTTTTCCTTTACAATTTAATCTTCTACCTAGAATAGAGTGGTGCAGACCTTTGAATATCCTTTGAAAATTGGTTGACTGGTCTGCAGAGCTCCAGCTGCAACTCCTCCATTTCTAGGACTACTATAGATCTAATTGGCACTATTAAATCATTACAGCACATAATAGATGGAACTTCTGACTAAATCAACTGTGGTTTTAATGATGATAAGAGTTTTTAAATTAGAATGGATACAACATTCTTTATTTATTTCTATGGTGTGGGAAGGTTGTTAAATGTAATGGCTGATCAATTTAAAAGAGGGAAAGTAGCCAGTAGCCAGTATAAATTCTCTCTTCTGTTTAAAATTTAAGGTGGTACTGAATTTTCAAATCACAAATTGTGAAACTAAACTGTTCAATTGATTCTTTGTAAGTTTTTCCAGTATGTGGATCTATAGTGGCCTCTGTAGCTCTTCGTGTTCCAATCTTACAGGTGATTTTCTGTCCAACAGAGAGAATACACATATCAGACATCTTGAACACTCTTGTAATTCTATTTTTTCCCTTGACTGTTGCATTAAAATTCAGATTCTTCATGAGTCAGAGGGTCCTTAAGAGCTTAAAAATTTATATTAATCAATAAATCTTCATGCCATTACTAGAAAATAATTCAATAGCATTACTTTCATTGTGTAGCAGAGAGAGACTCAGGCATGTTGGTAGCCTAGAGATGGCCAAAATTCAGAAGTTACCCTCCTGTTCTGCAGTTGTTCCTCTTTTAATCCAGAAATACCTTTTTGTACAATGTAAAGATCTTGCTGTTGTAATAATTAGTCAACATAGACTTGGTCTTTGCTTTTCCCCCACTGGTTGTCTGAGACCCTGTTCTTCAGTATTCCAGAGTCACTCCCTAAATTGTGTCCATGTTCCAGTCAGTTTTTTTTTTAACTTTTGTCACTCCCTAAATTGTGTCCATGTTCCAGTCAGTTTTTTTTTTAACTTTTGTCTTGCTTTCCTTTCCATTGTCATAGAAGAATATCTTCTTGTGTCTTTTAATTTTAATGGTGCTTATTACCAAGTTGTCCTGACGCTTTTTAACAGCTTTCCAGTGAAAAGATGGAATATAAAGCATAGTTACGGCCTTGTAGAAAAGTGTGAGTAAGGTCAGAATAGTGAATTCTTACCCTTCCTTCTGACTTCTGGTTACATCCTTCTTTTTTAGCTTCTGAGCTGCAAAAAAAAAATTATAATAAGACCTTTTTACTCTTGGACTTATTGTAGAGATCTCTGTATTAATAGCTACCCCACATTTTCGTAGATTTTAAGATTGAGGAAGGTAACAATACGTATTTGTCAAGGTGTTCTGCACTGAGGGTGTAGAAATGCAATAGTTAATTTTGGAATAGAGAAAGTATTCCTACCACAGACTGTAAACCAGGTGTAGCTTCAAGGAGGTGGGGGAGACAACAAGCAGGTATAAAACTGGTTCAGGGGAGGAGAATCAGAACATAAAAGAACTATTTGAGAGTTTCTTCTAAGTAAATCTCCTCACAGCAGTCCCCAGTTCTTTTTCACCAGGGTTACATTTGATTGCTGGCTTTGACAGCTCACTGCTGGCAGTAGGTTTCAAAAATGTCTAATCCAGCTGGATTGTTCTGTCTTCACATTTCCTTCCTACATCAAGAGTGTATTCTATTACCAAAAAGAAAAAAAAGAAAAAACAAAAAAAACCCACCTAGGAAACACGGAGACAGAAAAAAAGCCCTGGTATTTAAGATAAAACAGAAAATATAAACTTAATAATTAAAGCCATGAAGGCTGTGGTGGTGTTTTGTTTTGTTTGGGGGGCAGGATGAGAGAAAGCAAAAGCTCACAACGCATCCTTAACAACTTCAAGATAGATTCGGAGCTGTGATTTCAGCCCTGAGACCTAACAAACATCGCATACAGAGTGCAGTAAATGCAGTATTCATAAATGTATATGCTCTTTGTGACTTCATGTCAGCAGGGTTCTGTAGACCCTCATTTGTATCAAATAAACTTCAAATGGTAAAGAATATGTGCCAGCCAGGGACGAGCATCACTTTGAATTGTTCCTTGTGTATCGTGGCTGAAATGGGAAACATGGCTGGCTTCCTGTTTGTCAGGAGTGAAAAACAGGCACATCTTCTGTAATTATTAGTAATAGTGTCAATTTAATAAGTTATTCACTCATGACAACAAGATTTACATTCTATTTGCTGATAGCTTGTGGGGGATAGTGTTTGCTTTAGGAAGATAAAACCTGACAGTAATGCAGCGTACGTTGTAAATCCTTGTGTCACACCTACTCTGAAACACTGAAGGCAAGTGGTGCTAACTTGTTTCTTACAGTACCTTCCTCCTCCCCTGTGGATGATACTCCCATGGGCTCACTAGATTTTCTGCTATTGCTTATCCATCTGGGATGAGACATTTAGAAACTCAGCTAACGCAAAGGTTCATGGCTGTGCCTGAGATTTCCATGGACTGTGAGGAAATTATTACCCCTGGAAATTATTATCCCGTTATATCGATGGACAAGAGAAGCCAGACCAAAGATTGCAAAAGTGGGACAAGGTGATGAGTTGTTTATGCTCAGCTCCTTTCAGTCATGGCAGCATGGGAGAAAGTGCAGAAATGCTTGAGTGAAAATTTAACAGGTGAATGATATCTGAGCTGAGAGAGGAATTAATATGCTGATAGACAATGAGAGAAGTCAGACCATGAAGGGATTGGCTACAGAAGGAATGCAGCTATTGTTTCATCTGCTGAACTGGGGAGACACAGCGGCATGAAAGAAAAAAGACCAGTATGATACTGAAAAACAGTGTTTGTGGCAATGTTCTAGATTACTGTACGTGGTACATAGATTTTTTTTTTTTTGTCAAGGCTAAAAGTATGTGTTAATATAAATGTTGAGGGCTTAGAAGAGGTTTTAGGAGGAGAATGACTGGGACCAGTCTGTTTCCTATTGATGTTATGCAGAAAGAATCAGAGAGTTTGCCCAAAATGCAATGACTGAAAGAAAGGACCTGAGTAAAAAAAAGATGTTGAGGCTGAGGAAAGGAAGACAATCATGTTGCATATCAAGAGAATAGATGGTGTGGAGACATGTTGGGGGACAGGGAATTGCTGTGTTGTGTTGAATTTGAGTTGAAGGCTTAGCAGTGAGAGAAATGAGAGAGGGAATGGCAGTGTAGCAGGGAGGGAAATCTGTCCCTTATTAAATAGTAACTGAGTTGGTGCATGAGATTTTCCAGTCGTAAATCAACTGCAGATCTGTGGGGAGGGAAGGAACCAAAGACAGAGCCTTACACAGCCCTCACAGAGAGGGCAGGAGCCTGGGTGCAGAGAGAGGAGGAGATTTCAAGAGGGAAAGCCTGACCAGTTGTGTCAAAGGCACGTGTGAGCTTCCTTCATCCACCAGCTCCCCATCTGGGAAGTTTCCCTATCCCTCCATCCATCCTTGTGTTAAGCTGGAGGAGCTGCCTCCCACCACATCAGTAGAAGCAAACCTACACTGGTTTGGGCTGGGATTGTTTTCAAAACACTGTTTTTCTCCTAGATTGTCTCTATGTTAGGGGGTTTCTAAAAGAAACCCCCAAGGCTAATGTGATAGTTTGAAGTTTAACAAGAAACACCAAAAAATTGTGATTGTTTGCTGTAAGATGTAGCAGAAGTAAAAGAAGCTAAGCAGCATGTGGGCATTTGCTTGTTTCAGTGGAATTCTAGTAGAAACATTATTTACCCCTGTTTTACACATAGACTAAATAGGATAAAAGAAATAAGGTGACTTGCCAAAAAATCAAATAAGATATCTGTGATCAGCTCATAGTCCCTTGCTTGTAAGTACTCTGCTTTATTTCTTTGTAATTAAAAAAACAATTAAAGCAATGAAAAGAAATAAATTAACTAATATAAACTCCAGGACATCTTAAGCAATTCCTCTGTTAAAACTTGTGATCTGGTGTGAAAGAGGTTGAAGCTTTCCTCCTTGATAATACATTAAATAATTATAGAATTTTTATTTCACCTTAAGTAGGAATAATATTTGATTGTCATTTAAAACAGTTCTTTAGAATCCCATAGTTTTACTCACAGTAATCCAAGAACATTTAATAAGTCTTAAAATATTCATAACACACGGAGATCATTACTCTTGAGACCTTTGTACAAAGCAGTGAAGTGTGTTAGACATATGGCAGAAACCTCTTAATTTCTTATTTCTTGCTATGATTATATGGAAGAAAGGAAAATTCTCTGTTCTTTTCCCCATTGCAATCTGCATGCCATTGTTTTATCTGTTGTGGGCCAAAGTCTCATCTCACACACATGTTCACTGAAGAACATGGAGTTAATCAGGCTTGAATTTGGCTCAGTAAATATATGCACAATAACAATAAATTGGATTAGTTTTCTGTACAGTATTTCAGATAACAAAAAAGAGGAAATAATTTATTTCTATATCCCAGATTATGTTAACAGCCCAAACTGTGTTGCATGACAGATGCTGGTACCTACCTTTTATATTATTGGTAATTATCTAAAGTTGTTAATTGCTGTGGCATTCAGTATTAAGAAAAAAAATCAAACAATTGGTACGTCCTGCATTGGAAATGTATCCTAAATATCAGAAGCCCTGTCACAGTACTTAACTGTATGAAGAGAGGATGAAAAATTTTGTTTTAATTAAATTTCAATGTGATTGTCTAAAGTCAAGTGGAACCTCCATGGATTAAATCTAAAATAAAACTGTGGTTACAGTATATGGTCTTAATCCCCAGATCTGTTGTGTTGAAATGACAGTATAATGAGTAGAAGTTAAAATGTCCTCTGCTTTCAAATACTCATGGTTGTCATTTGATTAAATAATAGTGCATTCTGTTTGATGTCTTGGCTTTATTATTCAGAAGCACCTCAGTATATGTGTCCTACCTTTGTATTATGTGCTCCTGGCAACCAGGTATCCATATAGGTTCTTATTTACACACCTGCAACAGACACACTGCACATTTAGCTTGCCTGAGTGCTGCTTGAATATGAAATTTTAATTATTCCTCTTAATTATGGTGCATTCACCAAAAAGAGGGAAATCATTGGTCAGGTACAAAAAGAAACTGCTTAGTATTTGAAGGAATTTGATAATTTTGTTGTAGTTCGTAGCTTGGCAGGTGGTAATAATGCTATGCCAGCACTGTCAAAATATGAAAATTAAAGTGACGATGGGTTTTAATGAAATCCATTTGACAAATATAATTAAGGTGTTTTAATATGAAGCCCTGTAATAAAGACTACCGGTGGACTCCCTGAGGTCCTGACTAATTGTGTAGATTGCTTTTAAGCTTTGAATAGTTTTATTGGATAATGAACTGTTAAGAAGTGTTAGATCTTTCTTAAGCAGAATTTGGTTTGAAAAAGAAGAGGAGAGACAGGCCTGAGGTGTGGCATTTTAAACATAATTAGAAGAGAGATTTAAGTTAACATCTTTGATCTTGCTGTCAGTTTTTGATTAGAGCTGTAAATGCTTTAATCAAGTGCAGTGTAGTCATTACATTTCTAACTGTTTTTAAACTGCGAAATTACTGAGACACTGACATCGGTTTAACACTTCTTGAGAATTTCCAGCGAAGTTATGTTTGTAAACTGGGTGTTTGCATTAAATTGTCATACTGCAATAATTTAACAATTCAGTATATCATGGGATAATTATATTTTGGGGCCTAAATAATCTAAAAACCCCTTATTAGATTAAATATTATGTTCTGTAGTGGAGGAGTGTGGACACTTCAGATTTCATTTTAAAAATAATTTCTAATTTTGGTTTTTTTTCAACTAAAATGGCATTCAAACTAGTAGTTGTAATGAAAATTAATATACAGGAAGCAAAGTGCAGTATTTAAATGCTTTCCATAGGAAAATTATTCTTTTAGTGTTACTCATTGTTTGACCAATGTGGATTCCTTCACACCCATTTCAGAATCAGGGAAGCAGGCACAAGTATTTACCAGGGGTGCAGGAGTGCCTGAGACAGTACTACAGTTCTGTTCTCTCATATTCCTATCTTGCAACTTTAAAGATTGCTTGAAGAAATTTCAGAAAGATCAATTTTAGTTGTTTTTTTTTTTTTTTTTACTGGCATCCAGAACAGCAGTAAAATGTGAAAATGGCCATGGGCTCAGGTCTGTAATGTCAGTGAGGGTGTTAGGCTGGGTGGTACCTGCCCATAGGTGGCATGACTTCCATTTCAAATACAGAACCCAGCAGTCCTTTCTCAAATCTGACCTTCCTTCCCTGTGTCCTTGATCTTTGAGCATGACAGAAAATCCAGATATTTGTTCCTTTACTGTGTGGGCTAAAGGCTGCTAGACATAATGTTTTACTTATGTTTGTCTTCTAGAATCAAGAAATAAGGTACAGCAAAGAAAAACGTACTAAATTAATTCTGTCTGCAGCATACAGACTCTCCACACAAATAAACCCTAACAGTGGCCTGCCAACAAGTCCCACAAATCTGTTAGTGACGTCCCACAGCAGACCAGCTGTGCCTTTGGCAGCATGTCCTGCATGCTGACAAGTCTGGCAGACCAGGGGAGAGGGGAGATGCCACCCAAGCCTGGGACATCCCCACAGGGACTGTTCAGCTGCCAGCACTTCTCCATGGCACCTCCTGTGCTGCCGTTCAAGTGGCACCCAAGAGCGAGCAGCAGCCTCTGGTAAACCTGACCCAAATCCCTGGGGACCCAAAGACCATTTCCAGTAGCTGGGGTGGCACTTGGAGCGCTCCAGGCTGGTGCTTTGGGAGCATCCAAGCAGAAACTGCTGCCCCATGCATCAGAACATGCTCTGTTCTGGGGCAGTTTGTTTTCAGAAATCTCCAGGTCTGCCCCAAATCAAATCATACAGTGGTAGTCTAATGTACAGATGCCAAAAGTATTGATAAGTGTTGCTGGGTTGCTCCATTAGAAGAAATCACACTTGTCATCTTAGGCACCTTCTGAAAAATCAGGTTTTTCAACAATTTTTCCTAGCAGTGATGCCTAAGAAATAAATTGTGTCTATATGAAATAAAGGTCCCATGCAAGTCAACCTCTGAAACACCATCTGAAGAGCCTAACTTGATACTTAAAATTACAGTCTGCTCTGAGGAGTGCTGTAAAAATTCTATTATGGGATGTCTATTTTTTCATCTCAACAATCTCCAGAAGAAATATCTTTGTTTTACAAGAGCAGAGACCTTTTTATTTCATATATATATATATACATATATATGTACACATAGCCCTGCAAATTCAACCAGGATTTTAAAGTCAGCCTGGATTCTTCCCCTTTTGTAAACCTCCTGATAAGACTGATTTACAAAACCATCGAGTATTTTTCATTGTTCCCTCTGAACCTTTGCTGTGGGTTTAGTGAGGCAGTGGTTTTCTCAGCATTACTCTGTGTGTAATCAAACACAACATTGCAGATGGAAATAACTAGCACTTAGCTCATGTGTGTGAAAAAGCAGCAGAATCTATAACTGCATTGGTCCTGCAGGGTAAAAAAAAAATAAATAAAAAAGAGAAAACAGAACAAAAAACAAAGGAAAAATGGATTGAGATGGGAAGCTGTAAGTGGAGGAAGACTGTTAGAAGTGTGCTGGGTAAGGAGCACCAAGATGTTTATCTTGATGTTTTGTCCTTTGGGTGCAGGTTTTTCAGTCTTTGTACATTTCAAATGAACACAGATTCTAATTGATGGGTATAAATATCATGATGTAGAAAACCAAGATTCAAAATGTAAATAAAATGCACAATCTACTAAAGTTTATCACCAAACAAAAATACAGCCAAGCCAGCATTTGCTAGAGACCCCTCCAGAGAATAAAATTCTGGGGTAGAGCTGGAACTTGAACTGCAGGCAGCCCAATAAGCTCCAGACTGTCCCTTCCCTCTGTCCCTTGTCCCTCCACCTCCAAGTAGCTGCTTCACATCTCCAGAGTCCTGGGGGAGGAATAATACTTTTCTGCAAGCAGAACCATCATCATGACAAAACTGTTGTGCCTTGCACATCACATGGTTTTCTGGTTGCAAATTACCCAATAAATAAATGAACATTGTCTTGAAAGGGGTTTTTCCTCTCCGTATTGCTCCTCTTTAGAGCTATATTGCATTTTCAAGGGAAACTAAAGCTTTGTGAGTAATTTGGTACTCATTTTTCCGTCTTTTAAAAGATTTCTTCTAGTATTAGTAGAAACCTTGATCAATAACTTTCCTCAGCATTATCTTTATCATCATTTTTTAAACTTTTGTACTTTCATCCTCCAACTTTGCAATGCATTTCTTTTTACAGCATTTAGATTTTGAGAGATTCCGTTTGCAAAAAAAATGGGAAACATCGAAAGGATGAGCTAATTAATGTTTCTTCAGTCTATCCAAGGTCCACTGTAGAGTTAGAGTTTTTCCCCATTTATAATTTTTGGCTGTTAAAGCTTTGTTTTATTATCTATTACTGACTTCTAGGGTTCTGCTTGCACTTACTGGCTGTAACAAGCATTTCATTTTATACAGAGAGAAAATGGTTTCGGTTTCAGTTACTTTTTTACTGTACCCGGAAAAGAGAACGGGATTTGCAAATGATAAATGGGAAAGTTGACTAGCTAACTAATAAAGATTTGTCTTAATCAAGTATGATTTGTCAGAACAGGAGCGCACTGGGGTCAGGGCACACGCAATGAATAATACAGCATTCACTGGAGAGAAGGACCAGGCAAAAGGCCTCATAAATATGCTGCGATTACCCACTGCTAATTCGTATTCAAAGAGTGAGTTGCACTGAAGCCAGCTCCGAGGTTGCTGAGCTGTTCACCTGCTTCCTGGGCTTTACCATGTTTAAGAAAGTTTATATATATATTTATTTTTTTTTATATATATGCACACACTGTTTACAGAATACTTTATTTATGCACAGACTGCTGCAGTTTTTGGTCAATGTGTTTAAGCATTATTTATTAATCAGCTTCTAGGTTTGTTTTATTTTTCTAATGTCTGCATGCTATTTTATTTCTGTTTTTCGTTATTTAAATATGAATGTGAATACAGCAGGAGATAGTTCCATTCACATTTGAAATGAACTTCTGAGCAGTGCAAGAAAGGTTAAAACACTCTTTAGCTCCATGGAAGTATTAGAGATCAAACAGACATAGACTTCTTGTTTATATTGCCAGCTTTCCTGACTTTCTAATTGGCCTGTAGATTCAAGATAAATCTTGTACATCAGATGTTGGGAGAAACCTGAACAAACCCAAATGTAATTTTATTTGGCTCTGGCTTTACCTTCTGATGTTGACTTTGCTTTTTTCTTTAAGGAGCACTTTCTCAGATTGAAACAGTTGAAGGATATACTCTTCTCATGGTTCTTCTGATGTTTGGAGGAGATACTGCAAAACACCCTTGTTACTATTGATAAGCTTAAGCTACATAAATGGGTCATAAAGAATCAGTTTGAAACAAAAAATAATTGTTCCAATGCTTACAGATATAACTAGCAGTCTTTGTTCTTCAGCATTGTACTACCTAAATGTCATATACAGTGGATTTATGTTGTTAAATAAGATTGAAAAAAATTCTCACTCTACTCTTCGCTTTTAAAACATATTTCAGAACTTCAAAACTGTTTCTCCTCTTTTAAAAGCATAATTTTTTTTCTATTTGCTGGTTGACTAAAAGCCTGTCTCATCTATTTTGTGCTTAACTCTATGTCTTAAAGTGCACTTACTGCTTTAAGAGTGGATCAGCTCCAGAGATGGGGCCAACTTTACAAGCCTCAAGCTGCTCAGTGCAGGAGTTTAAGTTGCCAACACATTTTAAGTCTTTAAAAAAACCTGTAATGTGGAGTCCAGAGTAATTACTTGTACTGCTCTGAGTTTATAGCAAACAGTGGAGCACTTCTGATTAAATTGTGATTATGAATCCAGCCTTGGATGAACCAAAGATCACCATTGTGTCATCTCTGTGCTGTTTGGAGTCACGAGTTTAATTAAGTGACCGTTTGTGGCTCAAGTTTTAGAGGATGTGTTTCTGCAACTTAATTTAGATGCAATCAGGATTTTTAATACTCTCCCCTGCTAAATCACATTTAGAAAAGTTCAAGACTGGCTGTACTGCAATGAAGCATCACCCATTCCTACACCATGCTGACAGTGAGCAGGGGCTTCTTCCATCCTGGGAGTGCTTAAAAAGTAGCAAAAGAAGACACTGAGGGTTGGCTCCCAACTTCATGTACATTATTAGTGATCGAAATAGGGGTAGCAAGTTGTTTACTTATTGATGCACTAAGGAAAGGTGTCTTTTTTGCCTTAGAACTTATTTGAAGGAAGAGGGTAGGGGAGGAAGATGCGATGGGAGGAATTTGGAGCAGACGAGCACCGCTGGGCTGGGGCATGGCAAGAACAATGGCCAGTCTGCAATGTAGACAAGTGCTCAGCAGAATCAAAGTCTGCCACCTCCTGTGAATGTTGCTGTGAGGATGTTAGTAAGGGAGCTCAGCTAGATTGGTGATGGGAGTAGACAGAAAAAAAAATACATCAGTTAGTGAGAAATGAGTTGTTTTTTACCAGCAGATTGATGTAAGTTAGGATTTCAGAAAAGGTATGAAACTTCAGAAATAGAAAAAGCAACTGGAGGTGAAGTTACTAGGTCTGTCATCTTTCTTCTTTCTTTATCCTATTTTCTTCTCATTCATCTGCCTTTTTTTTTCCTGGGGAAGGACAAACCAGGCCTGGACCATGGGAGGTGTTGGTTATGAAATGCTCTCAGTTTGTTCTTAAAGGCATGTGGCACCATATATTCCTCAAATATCTTTTCTTCTTTATTTTGAGCAAAACACAAAGACTGAATTCTGATTAGGTGCTCTGGATGTTTTTCTTTCTGGCTTCTCTGACCTCAGTCTCAAGCAACCCCTTTTGCTCTTGGCCAATAAAAATAATTTCATGAACATCCATTATAACTTATAGAGAGACCTTTTCATTTGAAAACTGTTTGTATTTTTACTTTGGTGGACATCTTGGACTTTGGAAGTTTGGGAGGTAGTTTTAGATGTTACTTGCTTCCACAGTAAAACTGGGCAACTTCTTTTATCCTCTCTTGCAACTGAACTTCTGACAGCTCTGGAAGTGTTGGATGTCCTTGGTGAATGCTGTGGATTGTCAGCGCTCTTCCCACCTGTATGGCATTTGCTTCTGCTGAAGAAGCCAACTAATCCCTATAAAAAGTAGCTAATTTTTATTTTATTGTGTTAACTGACCACTTAGCAGCATGCAGATTAACATTTTCATGGCAGATTCTTGAGGCACTTTGAAGGTTTGAGCACTAACTAATGTTTCACTGTTCTGTTAACGCTGTACAAATTGTCTCTCCGTTGGCTTATGGCTGTTACATTATCCTTCATTTATCTGTATTACCCTGTACTTGTTTTTTAATAATCTTAATAATCTAAATCCTTCTGTTTCTAATTATATCAGCTGTTCAGTGTAAATATGTGTTGATGGTGAACTGGGGGATTTATTTTACTTTTACCTGTGTGCATATACTTCAAGATATGTCATCACTTTCTTTATTAACTTTCTGCTGTCAGAAGCATAAGGTGTTTGACTCAACCCTGAATTCTTCAACTCCTGCAACCTATATTTTCCAAGTTTGTAAATCTGCTTGCTGTCACCTCTGAAAAGCGAGCTTTTAACACTTTCTAGTGTTTTTCCCAGACACTGCTGTTGATGATTTGTCCTAGTCTCCTAAAATCAAAACTTTTAACCTGTCCAAAATGGAGTGGAAGGAAAGGAAAAAAAAAGTCCCAGCCTGTGTCAGCATAGTTTCCAAAAATCTTCTATAAGGTTTAGCTACATCTTCAGAGCATGTGATGTCTCTGTGCAAATACAGCACACAATTGCACTCTCCAAATGGCATGGCTGAGGATCTCAGCCTGGAACTGTTCCCCATTCCTACTCTGGTCAGCACACAGTGGTTTTTATAGTGTATTTCACAATTCTGTAAAACAGCCATCTTGATTTTTAACATGATCTTCTGCTTTTCCCAGTGTAAATTAATTTGTCTTTTCCAACCTCTAATTACATAGCTCAGATTATATATATGGTGAGACTGAGAAAATCATATTTCTGGGCATCCTCTCTGTAATTTGGTTGGTTTTAAGCTTTTTTTTTTTGCATTTTGAATCATATCAAGATATCTGCAGCATCTTATGACACTTTTATACAAACACACACACACACACGTATATATATATATAAATAGACACACCCATGCATACACACATACAGGCTACATTTTGAGAAAAAAAGTGCTCTGTGAACTATGTTGGATTATTTTATTTTTCATATGAGAAGAAAAATGGGGAGTCTGTCTTCAAAATTCATAAAAATGCATGTTTCTTTATCCTAAAAGCATGGAGAGGCTCATTCCATGTCATTCTTGTCTCTTGAGTAAACATGTAAGTCATTCTTAGGGCAAAAAAGTATTATTGGCTTGAGTGGTTAGAAAAAGCTCATTCAGAATCAGTTTAGCTGATAAAGTACATAAATTCTTAAATGGCTGAAGGCAAGAAAAAGTAAAAGAAAATCAGTCAAGCACAACTTATTTTGTGTCCTTGATGTGTGTGTAGGTATTAGAAATCAATCTCTGTAGACCACGTTTTAAATAATTACAATTTGGATGTATAAATAAATGCTACACACAGGTTACAAGCAAATTCCAAAGAAAGAGCTTATTCAGGAGTGCAAAGCATTGCTAGAAGTGATCGTTGTCTTTTGGGTTTATCTCAATATAAATGTTGAAAACCACGTGCGAATTTGTGCACACATGAAGGGGGAAGTTAGGTTTGCTTTTATTCCTTTTGGGGGGGGGGTGTTGTTTTTTTCTTCAAGTGGGAATAGTTGTATTCATTCCTCTAATCAATTTCCATGTTTTAGGATAAGAAATGATATATTTTTCTTGCATAGTCTCATACGGGCTCCATTTGTGTTGGACTCATAACATGGCATTTTTTAAGTGCTTGGCACTAAAAAGGATCTCTTCTCTTACTTTGTTGAAACACCTTTAGGGCAGAATACATTTAGAGCTGTGGATTTTAGCATCCACCATTTAAGGATGATGCTTGTTAATATTATGTACTCTTTCAGAAATATTTTTTTCTGACCATCACAGCATTGTTTAAGACTGAGATAATTGCTGTATTGAATATTCCTGCCCTCTGTCAGTACACAGATAATAATTTTGTAAATGCATTCACCCTTCTGCTTCTCACAGTTTAGATGTAATTTTAGAACTTAATTTTTTGCATTTCTTTGGGAATATGATTTAGAGGAGGCAGCACCACTCAGACTTTGGTAGGACTTGGGACTGCACCATACTAAATATTGTCCATACAAAACAATTGAAAGGTTGGCATAATCCCCAAATAATTGACATTGTTAAGATTCTGTGGAAATAGCACCATTACTGGCAACAGGCAACACCCTTCAGTTTGTGTATTGGTCTTAATTCATGCATCTGCACTACAGGATATCTTACAAACCTGACCTTCTCACATAACTGTAGAAGCTTCATCAATGACTTGCATTCTGTGTTGGCTGGGAAGATCTATACAGCACCATTGCACTAAAAGCATGAATCTGCCACATAGATGAATATTTTATCTGGAAGGAAAACATCAGAGTTGTGGGGAAACCTGAAAAATGTTAGCAAGCAGATAGCAATGTTATCAACCTTGTAATTAGCTGTACTGTGGGCTAATGCTACATTTTTCCTAGTCCCAGGTGCTTTCGGTTGCAAACACAGTGAGGAGACATGTCTTCATATCGTTGAGAAGTCTTTATTTTCTCTATGTAATAATATTTTTGTTTGACTGTCTTGACCTTCCAGCTAAAAATCAAGTTTCACTGTCATCAGTGAATTTTCTGAGTAGAATGAGGCTATGAAGAAGATAAAGGTGTCAATTTATGTTTGCAAACTTATTGTGAGATTATGTTACTTCCTTCATGTCTCTTTGTTCAACTTATGTTGTTATTTTAGCCCAAAAAAGGCCAAAGATCATCAACGAAAGTGCATGTAGAGTAAAGCTGCTCCTGTAAAATTGATGATCCGTCCAATTATTTATCTATAGAGGCTGCTGGGAAGAAACGCAACTATCTCAGTTCTCAGACCCCTCTGCTAGGTTGAACTTCATGGCTGAAGGTTTAATCCCTAAGTGTCATATCAACAATTCATTCTGTGATATTCTGGCTGACATGCTCTCCTTCCTTATTTATTGATGTCTTCAGTCATCGACAATGAGAGGAAAATACACTATTCGTCAAAGTGACGGTGTTTTACCCTCACTTACAGTTGATGCTGCTGTCACATTGATGGTTGGAAAATAAACTCAATCATTATAAAAAGCTAAGAGTGTGAACTTGCCAGTGACAGGAAGAAGATGAAAAAAAATATACAAACCCACAGTAACTTGCTTAAAAATCGGTGTAATAAAACTGTTTCCTACAAAGATATATTTGAGCTTTGTTCTTGAGATACCAAACCATTTTAACCATGTATTTTATACTTATTCCTTTGAAGGAAGATCTGCACTTCATACTCCTTTATGTTTGCAAACATACATGTAATTTTCAGCATTAAATACACTTTTTATCATTTCACCTCATGCTACTAGGTTAGTAATTTGTTGATTTTTTTCTACTCTCTTTTAAGAGATTTTGCTTTGTTTTTTGGTTTTTTTTCTCCTCTGGATTATATTGAACACATATATCTGTTTGTGTATTAGAGTCTTTTGAGTGCCTTAATGAGGAAAAGCTCAGTATAGTTCCATCCTGTAAGTCCTTTGACATGCAAACATAGGCAAGGCTCTCGTGAATTGCTTTCTGAGGCTGCCATTTGTGTAACTGCACTGCACTGTGCAGCCTTTTTAACTCCAAACCCATGTATCTTACCACATTTCACCTTTGGGAGGCATTGTATATACAGCTAAAAGTAAAGAGCAGCAAGCCAAGAGGGACAAGATAGCATAATGAGGATGTCAATTTGTGGTCAGAGGAAATATTTATCTTACTTGTACTATACTTGGCAACTGATAGAGAAATATACATGTAATGAATTTCCTCAGACTTTATCTGGCAGACTGTGTACCTTGTGTTAAATGGATTTAAAAATAACATTGCTTGTCTCAAACTTTTAAAGTTTGAGGTGATTCTGCTTTGGATTGTTCCTTGAAAATGGACTGTATCTATTAAAAATAATAATCATAATAGTGTTTACTAACATATCGGTGAATTTTTAATGATCCATTTCTCAAGTCTCCCTGAATAATGACATTTTAGGATCCCACTCACTCACCAGAACAAAAGCAATTATTTTTGTTGTTGTTGTTTAGGGGGGGAAAAAAGCCATGTTTTTGTAGTTTTAGTGTTTTGGTTGGTATCTCTGGTAAGCCTGCTAAGTACCCTAAATGAACGTGCACAGAAATGCTGGTTGTCTCACACGTGCTGTGTGTCCTGAGGCAAAGCTACAGCTGCTTCAGCTCCTTCTTCCTGCTTCCCCATCTGTAAAATGGGAATGATTTAACTTATTTTTCTCCTTCAGGGAAATACAGGGAGGGTTTCTTAATATTTCTATAGAGCTTTGAAGATTAAAATCTCTTCTCTATACTTGCTGCTAATATTTCAGTGTTAGAGAAACATTTGATTGAAGCTGTTTGAAGAGTAAGTTTTGGCATCTTGTGTTGTCTTTGTACCATATCTTGAGGCCTCTCCACTATAATTTTGTAACTTTGGTTCAGCGTAAGCTGCGGAAGCAAACAAACTCCTGTGTAAACAAACGGTGATGACAATAAATTAATGTCTCTGTCTGCTGTTGAAAACATCAGGAGATTACAGCCTATCTCTAAGCTAGCCAGAAACAGTCCATGGTGGAGCAAAGCAGACACCAGTAACTGGGCTGAGCCTGAAAAAGCTTTCATTTAAGCATCAATGGTAAATGCTGAGAGGCACTGAGAGAGGTTTTCTTCTAATATGACTTCTGTGTCTTTAGATGTACAAGGATGGCTGGTGTTTTAGCAAAGGCTTACTGACTTGGGCTTAAGGAGTAGATAGGAAGTATGAGCACCCAGCATCTAGAGCAAGTCTGAAAGTCTTCTTGCCTTTGTTTCACAGATCAAAGGTCAGCATCAATTCCCAGGGCCTAGACAATCTCAAGAGACTGCAGAGGGGCAGCTTCTGGTTTGGTTTGCTTCTTCAGTTTTATGTTGTTTGAAAAACTTAAAATTTAATATAATGACGTATTCATCTTTGCAGTTAGGAGGAATGATTAGGCTACCACATGTATTAAATGTTTTGTTAGAATCTAACTTGGCATTTTGAGGCCTCACAGTCATGAGCTGTATTTTTCATGATTTACATTTTCATTTTTTAATGCAGAGCAGATTGGACAGGAGATGCTTGAAAACCTCAGCCATGACAGAGAGAAGATCCAGCGTGCTCGGGAAAGGGTAAGTTTGATAATAAGTAATTACTGATCCTGCATTTTATTTGCATTGGGCAAGTTCTTTGTGCATGAAAAATAATCCAGATAAGATATAATCACCCTCTGCAGTGGAGAACTTGCAAGGTGTTTTACATGGGCCCCATCCTGCCAAGTCTCTCTGATGGGGAGTCACACTGTAGTCACCAAATGTGCTGTTGGAGGCAAATCTTCTGTCACTGTCACAGTTAGGTCCATGTTCTGTCCTTCGAAGGGTTTGTTGTGCTGTCAATTCCAATGACTTCTTGGGCTTCCTATGAAACAGTTCAGTGTCATGAGTGAGCTTCTATTAGTTGAGCAACCTTACTCTTTGTGGCTGCAGATGCAAATAGCAGCCCCTCAGGCAGGTGTGTGTGTGAAGAGCAGGTACTGCTGCTCTGTCTCAGCCAAGGTAACTTATCTTGTCTCTTCTGGCTCATGGGGCCTCCATGGGGATCAGCTCCAGAGTGCAGAGTTAATGGAGAGGCTCAGAAGCCCATCCCATCCAATGTGTGCAAGTTCTCTGAGCTTCCATGTGGGAACCCCCCAGCTCTGTCTCTGGTTTCTGCTCACAGAACCAGGACTTTCTGTCCATAACGTGTTGTCCAGATACTTTCCCAAGTGTCCAGTTTTTCCAAAGCTGGGTTCTTCCACACATCTCTTAACTGAGCAGTGGCACTTAAAAAAACCTTTTTTATCCATCCCAGGGAGTTTCTTCGTTTGGATAACTTTCATTAGTAAAGCTTCCTGTAACAGTATTAATGAGGCATTTTTTTGCCAGCTGTACCAGTTGCTTTCTGAAGTGCTGGGCATTAGCTACTTTAAAACACTAAATATAGCTAGATCTGTATGTAACATCTGAATGTAACTAAGAATTGTGAGGATTGACCAAGTTCTGTTCTGGCAACTTGGTGTCTTATTTCACCTCCACTCCTTACACCCCCAGTGACTGCTGAGTCTGAAATGCTTTTCTGTTTCTAGCTGGACAAATAAAACCTAGGCAATGGAGATGAATGCCAAGTATTCCTTTCTGCTGATCCTATATATCCCAGGGATGTAGTTCTGATCACTCAATGTACACATGGTTCATAGCATAACTTTTCCTTTTCATTGCTTTCCACCTGAGGATCAAATTTCTTTGATGGCAAAACCTGTAAGATGCAAAGAGCAAGATTAAAAATAAGAAGGATATTCTAGGAAAGTGCAGTACATACACACTCCAGCATAGTGCAGTAAAAAAACCTTTTGTCACAATGGAAGATCTCAAATTCCAGTGGCTTTTATCAGAAGCCACTTAAAATATTTTCTTTAGGGAATTCAGAAAAGTTCTGCAGTGGAGCCACATGGGTGGACCTGTTCCAGCTGTCTCGATATACTCAGATGAACATTTAGGGGAGATTTTGGATAATTTGTCTAGGTTCCCACTTTCTGGAGATTTTAAAAGACCAGAACAGAGAGTGTTTTATCAATGCACAATAGCTGACCATTAAAACCATGGAATTATTATCTTATCAACCAGAGAATAAACTGGAAGGAAATTGTCAACTTCACTATGATGGTGAGCTTTAACAGTTCAATGTTCTGAAAATTAGGAAGATTTTATATTAGGCAAAATGTAAATAAATTAATGTCTCAATGGTTTGATTAAATTTACATATATGATTTTTCCTGTCTGTAGATTAAAACTCCTGTTGTCTTCTGAAGGCAAAAAGAAGGGATAAAAGCTCTGCTACAAGTCAGATAGGTTAACTGGACTATACAGGACATTAAAAGATGCAACATTTTTTAAGAAAACCTCAAAATTTGTCTAAGGCAGACAAGATACCAAGTCAGCATCTTGTTCATCTTCCTGCTTTCTCATTGTCATTCTTAATATTATTTTTAAAACTATGTAGATTTGCCATTGCTAATATCAAAGCCTGTTTCAAAATGTTTTCACTACAGCAGTTCTGTGAAAAATACACTGTTTAAGAGGTTCACGTTCCACCAGTTCCATTCCACACTTCTGTGGTGTGCTGATATTGGTGAAGAAATGGTGGAAGGACTACAATCAAATAATTTAATTTTAAATAAAAAGAAACTTGCAGTTTGAAACTCTTCATGTGGGTTTTTTTTTCCTGCCAGAGCAGGAAGAAAAGGTGTTTTCCTAGCATTCTCCTGGGAGGTTGCTAGACATCTTCCAAGTATGTGTGTACGTGTTTGTTTCTTTTTTAATGTTTCTTTTGCTTATTTTGTGGGTTTTTTATTTCCATAAAAACATGAGGTCATCTTGCTTAGAGGAGTTTGTCAAACCTCTAAGATTCAGCTTTCTCTTCCTAACTATCAGCACTGATTCCAGCTGTCAGGTAGAATCCTGCAGCAAGAGAGGAAAGTTAGGATCAAACACTTAATGGTAAAAAGGAGAGCGCTACTTTTCTGTGAAAAGGGAGGAGAAGCCCCAAGTGTTAAATGCATCTTTATGAATAATAAAAGACCAATGTAAAGCATACATTTGTACTTCAGATTCCCTTCTAGCATAGATAAGAACTTGGCTTTTTAATGAGCCTTTTAAAAATTATTGTGACGTTTTTTCTTCTGTTACTTGTGTCAAACCAGGCTAAACTGTTTTTCTGGAGCTTGAATTGTCTAGATGAATCAGGAAAAAATGTGGGAATGGCCTCCCTGGAATATAATACTCATCTTTGTTCCATCATAGCACATAATTACAGAGATCTGAGAGTTAGTGCAAGCCTTCCCACTGAATATGATATTGCTAAGAGCAAGACTTGATTGGTGTTATCCAGTCCCAGCTTCTACTTGGTATTTTCTTAATAGCTTTTAGAAGAATAAGGAAGAAATTTATTCAAAAAGGTTATGTGACACTGATTGTCACATCACCTACTGATTTCAGGAATAAGCCTTAAATCTGGCAGCAAGTATTTACAGTATTGTGCTCCAGAATAGAGACTGGGTTTAATATTGCTGCTGTTCAAATATTCAAGATATAATAGTGGTTTGTTATTGTGAAGGTGATTTGTTATTGGAAGACTGCCACTCTCCTCAGCAGTGTTAGTTTTGATGGATTTGTAATGCAGGATGCATTTTGTCTACTACAACAAAGTTTTTTCAGTAAGAAGTCAATGACTCAGGTAATCCTTTCAGTCTGATTTGATAATGAAGAGGTAAATATTCGGCTTTCATAAGGAGAAGAATGTTTTTATGTATGTACACACAGCTGTGTTTTGGGGCATGTTAGAAACTGTGGTCCCTCCTATTTCATAACTGAAATAGTCATAATCATTTCATTATCTTTTTACAGTAGATTTTGATGTCCAGCTGGTTCCAAGTTGTCTAAAATGTCAAAAGATGTCTCTTCTCTAGCTGCCACTGGCAAAAAGAGGCAATAGGAGAGTAACTCCATTCTTCCTATAACCTTCCAATTTCTAGATTTCCTTTTGTGAGACACTAATAAACACAAAAAGAGAGGGGACATTTTAATCCCTTTCAAAAAAGCAATAGAAATAAACATGAAATTCATTTGTTTCATAACTTTTCATCTACTCTATTTAGTTTTTTACCTATTTTGCAGTATTTTTGAGACCTGTAGAACAAGACAGCTAATTAGGTGTAGCTCTAAACTGTAGGTTTCCTTTGTCTTAATAAACTGCCAAAATGGTCATTTCAGTGAGTGAGAATTCCTTACATGAAAAAAACCCACACATATACTGTACAGCCATTCCTTCTAGTATATATACTATTCACAAAGCATTTGAGCACCCAGGCCAGAGGTGGCTGCTGGAAGGTCAGTACAAGTTTTGTATTTAAGGGGCAGTATAGACATATTTCTTTCACACAGGATTGCTAAAAGGATATATTTTGTATTTCTGTTTCTTTCTTTAAACTACAGTCTTTGTAGAACAGTGAAAAAAAGATATGTTTTTCTTCTTATAAAGAGTCAGGAAAACAGCACATGGCTGTCTGTTCATCCCTTGATCCTTTCACTAATATACACAAACAATACAAATACACGTGGGAATTATGGATTCCAGTGTATAGAGCTTCTACCTGCAGCCCTTTATTTGTAAAGCTTTTCCTCTTTATCCCAACTCACCTTTGTTGCCTCAATGATTTGCCTTCCCTGGGTTTCATATTTATGTAAATGTAAACTAAGACAAAAGATTTTTTAATTTCAGAGCTTTGGTGGCTTTATGAGCTTGTTGTGTGCTAAACCTGAAGCTAGCTGACTCAGATGATTGTAGAGAAACCTGTCCTTTGTACAGAATGGGGTACGTGTGCCTTTTACCTTTAATGGGACTCTTTTCTCCCCAGCTTAGAGAAACAGATGCAAACCTGGGGAAGAGTTCCAGGATTTTGACAGGAATGTTGCGAAGGTAAGGCCAAGGTAGGGACATTTCTGGTCTTTCTTTTCTTCTACTCTCCCTCCATGCCTTTATTTTCAATTTTACCTTGGCCTCAACATTTTGATGGTGTACCTGACTTTTTTTTACCCGTGCTGCTGTGTAGAATGTCTTTGGGTGGTAGAAGGCTTTGTCATGCCTAAGGAAAGAATTTTCTGTAGCCTGAAGGACAGCCCTTGTGTAGTGATTTCTCGTCTTTGTTTCTTTGTATTTGTTTGGGGGGGGTTTGGATATATGTTCTAAAATTAAGAATTTTTGATGATGCTTTCCTGTGTTTCTTATTCTTGAGTGATTTTGGTGTTTTGAGGGGGGTTTCTGCCTATTAAAATGAGAAAGTTGGTAAATGTTTTGGGGCAGCATAAATTTATGTGCAGAGAAAAGGTTAAAATTATCACTTCTGCCTAAATAGATGGGGCAGACACACTGTCAACCCTTGTGGTTTTAGCATGTTTCTCCATGCTTTCAACATTATGAAAATTGTCCCTGGGATCAAAATGAGGTGATATGAAAAGGAAAATTGTGCAATGTCCTAAAACTGTGTGGGACTGAAGGGAGGGAGTTGTCCCCTGATTACTTCTCCCCTTAAATTTGCATCAGTGCATTCTCAGACAGTTTTTTTTTAATTAGTGACACCTCTGGATATGCATTCTTTACTCAGTGAAACAAAACCTGAGCTTCTCTGGGATGTCCATACTTCTGTACATATTCATCTTCCTAAAGAAAAGCATTCCTCAATAAGTGGTGCTGGGTGCTAAGAAAGCACAGTTTTAAAGGAGTTTAGTGCATCCTCTGAAGAGTTCAGTCTGAAATTACCCTTGCCACAAGCTTTTATGTTGTATGTTTGCTTAATGCATTTTGCTTATTAAAAAAAAAAAAAAGGAAAAAAAGGAGAAAATTGCAGTGAGTTGTTGATTTGTCACTTGGCTTAGGCAATATGAAAACTGGAATTTTATAAATTGTCCTTTAGCACAAACCTTGTTTCTCCTCAGAAAAATACCTTTGTTAGTTCCTTGTATACCAAATTTACAAAGGTTAAAATGACTGAACCTGATGCCTTCATTCCACAGATTTGTTGCAATTCCAACTCCAAAATGTAACATACAAAATTCTCTGATTAAGAGTAATATGTAAATGACACGAGCTAAATTCAAAATCCATGGAGGAAGGAAGTGGCAATTGAAAGGGATGGTTCAGTGGCTGTAGACAATCAAAATAAACTATAAAAAAAATGAAGGAAAAGAAAAGACACCAACCAAACCCAAGTCTCCCCCGGAAGGGCTCTGCGACATGAGCTGTAACGAATATTCTGCATATGTCTCCATTTTGTCAAATCTCATTAAAGGGGTTTCTTGCTTTATGTCAATTGAGCTGTCCAAAAATCATTCATCATTTTAGTGTAAAAAAAATCATGCAGTTATTTAAATAATATCATATTAATGTTAAAGTTCAGCTGTCATTTAATAGTATGGCTTAATCAGACATAGCATTTAGGAAAAATAGTTTTTTCGGGCTTTACTTGGCTTTCAGGTTGGCAGATTCAAATAAGGATTTATGGGTTTCTAAACCAATGTATTCTTTCCATGTTTATGCTTGAGGTACCCCAGCCTTTTTTGCAGCACCCTGTAGTCTGTTATTTTCAATAAAATAAAGTATCTCCTCATATTGTGTTTGAATACATTTGCAAATAATTTGGAGAGGCTGAAACAAAAACATATGCTGTAACCTTTGACTTTGTTTTGTGTTTGGGAATCACAGTTAGGAGTCCTAGTTTATAAGTGTTCCATAAGCCAAATGAAAAATATGATCTTTCTGAGATATACTTGGGCTCTTCTTTTCAGACAAAAGGATTGTGTAGTCGAACACCATGATGGCGTGTTTCTGTGTGTCAGAGAGGCACTGGATTTCCTTTTTCTTCAACAAAAAAGCTGAGCTGAGTCACCCATCTAGATGAAGGTCAGGTTGGAATTTAAGCTCAGGTCAGGTAAATGTGCCAAGAGCAATGCCAGCATAGAAGCAGCTTTCAGTAGGCAATTCTCAGGATGTTTAAAACCACACAATTTATAGACCTACAGTGAATTTAATTTGTTTGTGACTGTTGGGTAGAAGGGTCTAGCATTATCCCAGCCTCAACATCATCCCAATTTGTTTAGTTACAAGAATAATCATGAAATACAGACCCCAAGAAATAAGCATGTATTAGATAAATACAACTGCAAGAAATATAATTAGCTCAGATTGGCAGTTGTGTCCTAATTTCTGCATACTTCAGTACACACCACACAATGTTGTACATAATTACTGGAACCAATGAAATAAAACACTGGAGGACCATTCTCCACATCAATATTATACAGAAAAGATAATGTTAGATTGAACATTTCTCAATGTAGTGGCTGTTCCCACAATATGTATTTGCTAACATGCTTGAAGCCATATGCCATGCTAACACCCTGTGCTTCAAATTAATGCCTAACTCTTTCTAATTTTACTGTCTGGGAAAGGTAAAGCAGCATCTCCTTTGAATCTGACTGAATATATTAAGAGATCAGGTATTTAGATAGCTAGAGGGCTAAATTACTGCCTTTGTATGACCTAAATTCCCTGGCCATGTGTTTGTGCATAAAATGTTCTGGAGATGGGGAATAAAAGCAGAGACAGGTTTTGTAGGTTGCCATAGCTCACTATGAAATCAGTGGCATAATAGGGACAGGTCTTCCTGTCCCAGTTTATTACTCTAGCAATAAGATATCCAGCCTTATGCATTGGAATTTATTGTCTCACAATATTTAGGGTATGTGGGTGAGAGTATCTTTGTAATAAGTGTTTTTAAGCATTCCCACATACCAATGAGCTATACATTCATGATCTTTTGATTTTCTGTTGCAACTACTTAGGTCCTACTAAACTAATGTTCCTCTAATGGCATGGCAGTACTAGGATCAGGGGGGATGGCTTCAAACTGAAAGAGAGTACATTTAAATTAGATATTAGGAAGAAATTCTTTATTGTGAGTGTGGTGAGGCACTGGAATGGGTTGTCTCAGGTCTCTATCCCTTGGCCTGTACCCCAGTGGGAACTGGGGAACGCACAGTGTGCTGGAAAGAAGTAGAAAAGAATGTGTTCTGAAATATCTTCAGGGTTTTGCCCATATCGTAAGCCAATAGACTAGAAAAGCTTGTAAGAAAAGAATTTGGAAAGTCTCCAAGCCACACACAGCCCAGTGGGAAACAAACAAACCTAAAAGTAACCAGATAAAAATTTCAGTAGAATTGAATCTTTTTTCAATTAGCAGATAAGTTCTGTCTACTCCCTTCGAATTGCAGGAAAATATTTTAGAACAATAGCTGCTACACTCCAGAACAACCTTTTATCCTGTCTGGTTCACCAGGAAATTTTTGTGTCAAAAATACTCCTTTAATCTTCAGATTTCAGTATTCTGGATTGTTATCAATGACGTTTTGTGGAGCTTATGAACACATCTGCATTTTTAAAAGAGACTTTTAAAATTTTATTCCCAACAGGGCAGAGACACTACCTCTGTCTGATAGAAATGAGGCGGTATTGGTCCAGTGCAGCTCCCAGGTAATAAGTTATGTGATTTGCCAACAGCTGCATGACCAGCATGACTGCAGTCAGAAACGGAATGAGAGTTCTGATGAAGCTTTTTCACTCTTTCCAGGAACATTCTGGGAATCCTGCTTCTTGCATCACTGCTAGTCAAAATCTGTTCTACTTTTGAGCTCTAGAATATGTCAGACCTTGCAGTTATTTTTCAACATTTCACAGAATTGTAGGCCAATTTAAGTTGGAAGTGACTTCCAGAGGTCATCTGGTCCAACCTCCTGTTCGCAGCAAGTATCATTAGAGTAGGTTGTTCAGACTCTTCTCCAGTCACATTTCAAACACATCCAAGGCTGGAGATAGCAATACCTGCCTGAGCAACCTGTTCCAGCTGCAGCTGGAATAAACAAATTCTCCAGGTATCTCACTGAAATTTCCCATCATCCAGTGTGTGTCCATTGCCTCTGGTTCTAAGCAGAAGTGATTTAAAATGTGACTTTTAGAGTTGGTCTTCAGAGTTTGGGCCTGGATTGCAGTTTATTTCTAGTAGTTCTCAGTCAGCTCTAGCAGTGGTGATGTTGTGGTCATTGGGCTGAGGAGACAGTGTAGGGCAGTTCTTTAAGCAGGGTGTGGGGTGCTCTGCCTCCACCCACTGACCTGGGCCGTGGCCATTCAGCAGTGTATGCACAGGACTCCTTTATTGCTTTCTCTTGCTCATAGAGATGTGCAAAATTAAGGATGTCTGTTCTTCCTCCTTGCTTGGCTACAAAGCCCACATTTCCATATGTTAAGAACAGCAGCAGGGATAGTCGTGTCCCTGTGGACACAAATCCAAACAAAGAGTGAGTGTTACCACTGCCTTTTTCCCTATTTCCCTACCAATCTGTTTCCATCCCCAAAAGTCCATGACAAAAAACCAGTTTACTTCTGAGCTAAAGCCTGTTTCAGTCATATTTGACCATGACTGTTGAGTCTCTGCAGTTTTCTGAAGGCAGGTCTTTGTATCACTGATCCAGCGTGGGGTTTAACATAGAGCTATATTTGCCTTGTTTTCATGCTAATAGAGGAGTTCCTCTTTCCAGGATATTTGGTCTCAAGCCAAAAGAAGTTGGAGTATGAATTGTTTCAACAACTTTTTTGTACATATATTTCTATTTTTACTTCAAGATACTGAAGAATGATTGAAACGGTAAATCCTCAAGCAGGATGGCTGCTCCATGTTGAATATTTACAGCTGCAGCTGTTTACTTCAGTAATTTAGACCTTGATTTGAGAGCATATTTAAGCATATGGTTAACTTAAACCAGTGGAGCAATTCCTTAACTTAAGGGAGACTGAATAAGGGTGGCAGTAAGTGGCAGAATGATTCTGGGTCATCTCTTGGGGCAGCATAGCTTTTATTGTGCTCCTTGCAAGCCATGTCCTTAATATTTCTGTTGTTAACTGGAAACCAGAAAACATGCATAGGACATTTTAGTGCTTGTTACTGTCAATATAATAACTTTTTTATCATTTTCCTGACTTTTAAGCATTTAATATAGTTACTTGATTCTTATGTTATTGTACATTTGTGCTTTGTTATGCAGTTAACCTGTATCAATTATGAAGTGTTGAATCTTTTCAGAAGGAAACTGATAAACTCTGTGGTGCTGTTAATCACAATCTAGTCCTTGGATGAGGAACATACTGCTTGTTATTCCAGATTAAATCTTGGCATTAATTAGTACCTAGTTGTTCCTCGCTTTGTCTCTGACTTTAAAAAGAAACCTTGTTTCTTTCTTGAAGCAATGGACAAAACATCTGGAAAACATAAATGTGTCGTCAGCAAAATTCCCAAGGGTGAGCATTCTTCATTATTAGGACTCCAGCCAGAAAACAGGAAATGTAACTATTGGTCTGAACAGCAAATATTTTAAAATAGCATGGGACAATGCGGGTTCCCTGTCCTTAGTTTAGGTATGATGTAATCTGATGCATGTAAGATACATTTCTTATGTTTAATAATCAATGGAAAACCATTTTCTAAACCTTACTCCTCTTTCATAGACAGCGTTGTGTGTGTGCTGTTTCCACAATACTTTTGAAAAATCTTGCCCTACTTTCATTCAGTGTTAGAAATATTGTTCAGCTCATGCACCATGGAGGGTGCAGAATTCTTTTGAGCTGCTATTTAACCACCAGCCATCAGTGTACATGGAGAGTTCCAGGCCACAGGTATTGAATGCCTGACAGAAAGGGACCAATTTCAACATTGCAGGCATGTAGCTGGGATTAGTTTAATGCCACCGTAGCCTTTGCAAACCTTCATCTCTAACAACCTAAGTGATACAGAGTTAAGTTTTCTTCAAACCTGGAAGAAAAAAGGAACATCACGATTGATCTTTACATCTAGTAACTTAAACGCATAGGATAAAATAAGTCAGTGTTTTAATCTCCTTGTGCCCAGGCAGCTTTAGAAGGGGATGTCCCTCATTCGATGAGGTAAGAGCATTTATATGGTAGCATTGTTTTATTTTTCAGATTGTTGGAAAGCTTTATCTACATATCAGGCTGCCTACACTATGGCCATTATGAGCAGGGTTCTCAGCATTCTTCAGACCACATTTCTAATTCTTTTTTTTCCATTCCTGTTTGAAGTGTACAATGGTCTTTGTTCTGTCCTCTCCATTCCCTCTTTTCTATCATCTGGAATTGCTATCTCATTTGCTCCCCTTCTGTCTACTCATGTCCAGCTGAACAGCTGGAAAGAACATTAACACACAATTGTGTTCCTGCAGGAAAGCAGGATCCCAATGGATAATTATCCTAGCTAGTCCTAGACTACACATACCAACAGTGTAAAGCATCCTGATAGGTTCAGTATCATGTAACTCTTTGTAGTTGTTTTCTGTACTGAGGTATGTTGCCTACCATTAAGCAGCTAGAGCCTGAAAAGATTTGGTGTCATGAGTGAAACAAAAGGTATTTCACAGCCAGCATTGTCACGTCTGAACCACAGCAGGTATCACACAACATGCTTCCATGAGAAGCCGTGTCTTATATCAGCATAAATAGTGCAGGGCTTTCCTGCAGTGGCTGCAAGGAGGTTCCAGTAGGATGAGCTCTCTCTGATGGGGTATTCAAGAATAGTGAAGGTAGTGAACGTGTTTTGAATGTGGTACCCTTGTTTATGTGAAGGGGAGAAACTGTTAGCAAAAGCTGGCATTGGCAATTGCTGAAATAATTGGAGACAACTTCTCAGAAATCAATTAGTCAAACTCTTTAAGGCCAGTAGTTGATGAAGGATCATGTTCTTGACACCACTCACACTATAACTGTAAAAGAACAATATAGGTTGAATTTTACACATTCCATTTACTGCAGAATGTTTAAGCCATAAATTCCTGAATGTAACATTTTCTGAATACAAGATATGCATGATATCTTGCCTGGGTCACTTCATTTTAATCCATATATTTACCAAAGGAAATAGAGCCAGCTTGGAAGTGATTTCAGAAAAGTTCATGCCTTTGTGTTAAGGTAGGATTGACTGACTCTGTTTTAATCCTGACAGATATTTGTTTGGCCTGTTCTCCACTTATCAGCATTCCCCATCTCTTCAATCAGATGTTTCCAAATTTTCCCGAATGTTTAGCCCAAATCCTTTTGCCTGGGTAGACAGAGAAGTTTTATGGTGCATGTGAGGAGATTTCTAGTGACTTGTGCCATGGAAAGAAATTTCTGCTCAACTTTTCAAGAATTAGAGAACATAAATAAGAGTGTACAGAATTAAATTGCAGTTTCTAGTTTTCATCAAGCCAAGCCTTTTGATGGGGTACAGGAATGTAAAACTAGAGGAGTTGGATGTTGTACTAATAGGAAAATCCTGGAAGCTCAGCCTCTCCAAACAGTAGCTTCATGTGTAGGTGTCATGGAGCTTTGCAAACAGAGACACTAAAATTAAACCATTCTCATAAAGTTGCATATCTGGACTAAAACTAGACTGTATGCTATGCTGACTGAAAGCAACATTTGCAAGTCAAAATTACAAAATACCAAGATTTAAGATTTAATACCACCACTTTTTTTGGTGGCACTTCTAAACATTTATAGAAAAAGACAGTAATTGTGTCATACAAATGTGATTTTAACTGATTTCTCCCAACCTTGCCCATAGACACACCAGTGTTTTGGACAGAGATAGAGTTTGGAAACAAATGGAGGAATGCAAAATAATTTGCCTCATCTTCTGTCAGGTATTGGACCTTTGTTGTATTGGACCTTTGAAACTGCAGAAGAAATGTTCACACATCACTAACCTGCTGAGCAGTTCTCTGAAGAATAAAAAAGTCATAAATGAGAAATTGTGGCCATACAGTGAGAGATTGTTTAATCTACTTGGTGATAGGAAGGATGAAAATTTCGTAATTCTGACTGGCTCTTTAACTGATATGGAAGATCCAACCCAAGCCATTCTATGCTTCTCTGACTTGAATCTAATCAAGAGGGCAAAGAAAAGTCAGTGTGGAAATTGAGAAAAATGAGAAAGAAAAAACTATTTTGTCATAAATACTAGTATTTGTGTTCTATGCAACATTTGTGTAGCTCTAAAATAGATTGTGCAGGATCTCACGATGCAGCATTTTATTACCTCAGAGCTCTTGTTTAGCTTGGAATTTATTATATTAACCAAAGTGTAACCCAGTGTAACCAAAGTGTAACATCTGTGAGTTAGAGCAAAGTCTTCATATTTTCTTTTACTTTTTTAGTGGATCTACTGATAGTTTAAGATTGCAACACTAATTTTTCTTCTTGAAAAAAAAATTACATCTTAAAACTATTAATTGTTTTTGCACTGACTCCCCACCTTCCTTGTGATAAAAATGCTTGTGCAATTTATAAAAAAAACACCACTGTTGTATCTCTGACATGCTTATCATGGCCACAAATAATGCATTTAAATAGGGAATTGTTTGAGAAACATGATTCCAAGTGTGTCCAATCCTGCCTGGATGTTGGGAAGCATATGGTCTACTTTATCCATGCCAAGAAACTCCCTTGCTACTTTCTGTCACCACTGTATTTTTCAAATGCAGTTTTCAGCATGAATGGCACACACGTGTTGATTGTGAAGGTAGCATTCTTTCAGTTCAGCCTTAAGCTAATTACTCTTAGTGGCAGTGGGGCTTTGTAGCTCATTTGTGAACAGCTATTTATGCTGCTACACCAGTACAAAGCAATGTTTCACATTACCAGTTTACCAGACTATTACACCATTGTGTTTTAATCCACTGTAGGTGGATGGAGAATATGAGCCATCTGTTTTATTTAATGATATAATCAGTAAACAATATATGCACTTTACACATTTGGTCATTAAAGATGCCCATATTGTTGGACCCTGTATTTACATTGTAAATTGGTGTATTCACACATCGGCTTGTTCTGGTGTCAAAGGCTTGCTGTGTTCATAAGCTGGTACAAAGCAAGCTCAGTAACTGCTCAAACCCAGTGCAGGTGGTCGAGCTAGTTGCCACACAGATCAAAAGTCAAACAACTGTGAATCTTCCTTTGAAAAGGCATTTAGAGAGACAAGGCTGGTCTTATTTTCACAAACAAGAAAGAGTTATAGATATACATCATGAAGTTATGAGAACAAAAGGGGGTTTTATAATCACTCTGCGTCAGAAAATCCAGTACTGCAGACTTTTGTGAAGACATCTTTGAAATATAAAGAACATCTTATTTTCCTGGACAAAATTTAAGGGACTGAGTCTGAATTATTAAATATGAGACTGTTCAGTCATTTCAAAACTTTGGAAACAAGAAATTGCTTTCTCTTACAGTTGATTTAATTTAATTTTACTTTCAGCTATGCTTAAGCAGAATGAAACAGACAGTAATCGCAAAGCCCAATCTTATTCAAGGGATAGAGGTGAAAGGGTGTTTTTTGTGCTAGAAACAAAGGAAATTGGTCAATATTTCAGTTTCCCCAAAGTATCCCTCATGAGTAACAAAAAATAACCACCAAAATACATTAAAAATTAATTTACAAGTAAAATCTCTTTTGCTGGCACATTTGTAAGGAGGCGAAAGATCATATAGCTCTATATTAAAACAGTAATGTTCATTTTAGTGTTTTACTTAACAACTTGTGCTTAAGATGCCCAGAATTTGAAATTGTTATTGGAGGACTCAGTCTCACTTTTCATTGTGTTTTATGAGGAAATAGAATTCAATTTATCACCATGTGAAGGCTGGCATTGATGGCAGACAGGGAGAGGAAAGGACTTGTGGAATTCGTATGGCTGAGAGTGAGTTGGCAGGTCCACACGGCGGGAGGAGACTTGAGCTTCACACCACAGTTTGGTTTCTGTCCTACATAATGCAGATGTAATCAGAGGCACTGAGGGTATACCCACTAACAAAGTCTGTGTGCTGAAGTGTATTCACTTTCCATTTACTCCTAGAGACATGAGGAAATAGCTTTCATAGTCTTTAAATCTATTTCAAAGGCAAGCTAATTGTATTATTGGGGGTTTCCTTAATCTTAAGGTATGAAGAAAGAAGACTTTTTTACTATATTTTTTTTATATTGGCATGAATTTTAGAGATAAAGTATTTTCAAGTGCATGAGCAAAGAGAAGAAAACATGAGGTATTTTATATATTTCAAATTATGCAATGTTTTCACAGTTAAAATATTTAAAATAATGCAAAAGACTCAGCTATGTCTTCCTTTTATAGTCTTATCGTAGGTATTTCATGTAAATTGAATATTAAGCATTGGCATGTTTCCATAGGCTTCATGATGTATTGCCTTCTGATTTTGAGATATTGTGTAACTAACTTATTTCTAATCTTATAAAGGGCTTGAGATTTGTTTTTTTTCTGCAATCCCAATCCAGTAAAAACAATCAGAAACTTGGCTACTGATACTTGATTCTTAGCTTTGGGTAACTGTGAGCACATCTGTTTCTGTGCATCTCTGAAATGAGGATAATGTTCCATATCACAGCAAAGCATTCCAAGAGCAAATGCTCTTAATTAATCTGTGCATGGTCCTCACATGACCTGATGAGAGTTTGTAAATGATAGACTGACTGGTAGCAGTGCCCATCCTGATTTGGAGTCATGGCTTAAATCCATGGAGTCATGGATTTAAAAGGGGTGAAAGAGAAGCATGGGAAGAATTTAGACTGGAGGGGTGTGGAGTATCTGATTTCCCATAATAGTCTGTTGGCAAGTACATACCTCATCTCCTCAGCTATTGAACATATCTAGGAGAAAGAGGAGGTATCAATTCTTTGTTGAATTCTTCAGATATAAATTTGAAGGGTACAGGTGACAAGCTTGTCTTACACTGGGTGACATTTTTGGTTTGTTGCAGACAGAAAAGAGTGTTTGAGTCGGTTCAGCAAATAGAATTAACACATCCCTGGAGTAATGATGAACTGTGTATATTTATATATAGAGAGAGAGAGAGAGAGAAAGAAGAGCAGTAATGTTAAGTTTGATGTGCTAGCCCAGGCAACTTCTTTCTCAATCTCTCCTTACTCCTGTCAGAAATTATGTTCCTATAGTTTGCTGTGGACTGTGATGTATTATTCTTGGCTGCTGTCAACCTGCAATCAATCAGGACTTTACAGACATCTGTTAAGTACTTTAGGGTTCCTCAAAGCAGGAGCAGATCCTAACAAATGCAATGTTTTATGGCTTACTATCACAGCACTACTATTTATTTGTCAAAGGACGTGTGGAGGAGAGACGTGTAGGCTCAGGGATGAAGGTAGACAGTCACTTTTTCTGGCCAAAATTACCTTTGTCACCATCACCTCTCATCTGTGGAGATTAAAAAAAAAAAAAAAACACAGATTGTTACAGAACATGGATGGGTAAAGCCATGGAGAAACTCTGGGAATACATAAAAATTCTATCTGGTGTAGTAACTCGATGACCAGAAACATACTAGTGGATGAAAATGCCAGTATTTTACTGTACAACTCCTGATTAAAAAGAAAAATAAAAGCATGTATTTCAATTAAATTTTATTGAAATATCCACTGAAATGGTGGTGTTCTTAGCTGTAAAGTTAGAAGAAAGGTTGTTAGATACTTTGTGTAGCAGGCACATGTTGAAAGCTGGAGTAGAATGAGGTCTGAATGCAGTATCTGGTAATGAGACTGTAGAGCATAATTTTCATGAAGAGTGTTCTTAATAGAACATCTCTTGTGCTGGTGCATTTGGTTGGTCATATTTTCATGGTCTTCTTTGAGTAGTTGAATATTTAGTAAAGCTCTACCAGCAAGGAGTAAGAGAATCAAGCTCCCACATGCCAGTTCCATCAGCTGCTTCCTATTTGAGGAATCTAAGTGAGATGATCATTTATAATTCTTCATCCAAGGATTGCTCACAAGAAGTTTTATTCTCAGTAAATTCCCAGTGTCCTCTTTGGTGTAAAATGGAGTATTTGAAGTACATTGAGAATATTTGGAGTATATTTAAATTTGATGTTTTATGTAACACCTGCAGTATTTTTTTGGAAGAAACTGCACAAACATTATTAGAATGTTTGAGATCCTTAGCAGTCAGCTAAGGAAATAGGGATCTCATCTCAGATATTCTCACTGTAAATAGACAACACAAGTGGAGCAGGGAATATTGAATGAACCCATGCACTTTTTCCAGGCATCGATTTTTATATGCTTACAATTCTGTTCTTTGAAATCAGTTGAAAACTCTGTGCCCAAGTGCTTGTTCTCTGAATCTGGGAGGAGGAGCAGGTGCTCAAGATACCAGAGGAAAGCTGTTTTATAAATGAACGGGCTAGCTTACAGTACAGTTTCTGTTTTGTCCTCTTGCTCCACTGACCCAATTAAATACAGGTTTAATAGGAAAATATTATTGTGACTGAGCTGGATAATAGAAATTGGTTGGGAGGGCTCTTAAACTTGGCCCTAAACTATTGAATTCTGAGACTGACTTCAGTTTGAGACCCACTGTACCCTGCTTTCTTTGATCCAAACCCTGAGAATATGTATCATCATTTAAAGGAATGAACTGCTTTGTGAGGAGGAAGCCAAGAAGTGGCCCCAGAGAATGCCTTCCCACATGGAAAGCCACCACCCTCTGACTTGATGGCTTCCATGCTAATGCATCTTTCAAGGGGGCCTCTTTGTCCCACATTGTTGCTTATTTGGCTCTTCTTTTCTTTCAGTCTTAATTGTCATTAGCATGGGTTTGGTTTTTTTTTCTCATAAAGTCATCTGGGGAATACTAGTTTATTGCATATTGTTGTGTTTGTCTAAAGACAATTGCACAAGCTTGAAACTTAATCCTTATAATCTTTCCTACTAGGGAGAGCTTGAGATAAATACTGTTGTATGCTTGGTGGGAGTGGGTCTCGATTTTTTGATCATCCATGTCTAAATGTTGAGTAATACTTAAGGGAAAATGTTCTCAAAACATTCCTTAGATGATTATTAGATTATATTTTATGTTTGATAAAAACTGGAAAATTGTATAAATATTTGCTTAACATCCCACCCCTTAAGCAATTTATTTCTTTTCTGGCCTTCAACCCCCTTGCTCAGTGAAATGAGATCAGTCACTTTCTCTTTATATTAAGTTTCACTTTGCAGTTTTTGTGTGTGTGTAGTGTGATTCCTCACTGCAGAAGCATACTTAAATAATAAGTGGAGAATAAAGAAGAAGGAAGGGAAAAATTATTTTTAAAACATTTTCTAGTGTCTCCCCATATTTTGAAAGTAAACAAGTGCTATAATTTTTCTGCATGCATCTGGTGTGCTAATAACTAGTGTTACGAGACATTAAAAAAATATTTAGTCCTGCTTTTCTATAAATTATTTGTCACATAATAATTTTATACATATTATGTTTCAGTCAAAATCAGCCAACACATGATATCTTGTTCTTACAAGAGAAAATCGCTTTTGCATCTTCAATACTATGCGGTGGTTCAAAGTTTTCTGGAAAGAGCCAACTTTTTCACGTAGACAACAGTCAATACTCACATAGGTCAACTGTTTGGATGTTTTCTCTCATCTGAATTTTTCATTTTGGATCAATACAAAGACTCGGTCTCAATGTCACGGACATCAAAATGAATTCTAGGTCATGTTTAGAGCTCGACTAGATGGGAGGAGGGGTTTGGGGTAACACTGTATTAGATGAAAAACATCAGGGTCAGTAAATTAATTTAAAAGTTTGCAGACATATCTCTGCACCAAGCAGCATTGAAACATTTCTGTTTTAAGTACAAAATGGCTGATTTAGATGCAAGAACGCCTGGAGTTTATCTTGAGTCTTCTTTCTCTTCCACCATGCTTTTGCAATTAAATACTGGATGAAAATTATTTTTCCTTTCCTTTTGTTTTTTTGTTTTGTTTTAAATGTGTTACATTTTCCTTAATGTGTAGCAGCTGAATTTTCCTCTTCTGGCTCTCTGGGGCACAGAGACAAACCTCCTTTCAAGGAACAGAGTTCCAACATTGTTGTTGATTATTTTATTGGGAAGCCATTTCTGTGGTAAGGCAGAATCTCCAGCTCCTTGATGGAGGGAAAGAACCATGAGATGCAAGTGTTTTAGTCAACTGCATTTCCCTTTTCTCTGTAATGTGGATGGACTCACAAAGAAAGTAGACATGGAGGCATGTGTGTCCTCAGCATGCTCACAAAGACCTGAATTTCAAGAGCAGACAACCCGTGACAGACACTCCTTTGGGAGCACAAGTGGTCTTTTTCAGAGTGTGACCCACTCGTGGTACTTTGCACAAAGTTGCACTTGAGATCTGCTGCTCCTGGTAGGAGAAAGAGCAAGTTTGCTTTCCAAGATGTCTTTGTCTTTGATCTTTTACCCTATCTTATTTACCCAAAAGTTTGAGTTGCGTTTCTTGCAGGAGTCTTGGGCTCCCTCTCCATCCCCATCTGTGGCTTTCGTAGCCTGTCGTTTGGAGATGGTTTTGACATCTGTGATAAACAGATTCACTTAGAATCACAATGTGGTTGCTCTGAAAGAAGGCAGCATTTCTTTTTTTCCTTCCTCTTTATGAACTGTGGACATAATGTGTAAAAACTTGGTGTAAGCTCACAATAGCACTTTGTCCTCTTTCACATCATTTGCCAAATAACTACTGTTGTGGCAACAGCTGTAACCAAGCATGGTGTCAGCTCTTTTTGCCATAACATGACTGGATGTCAATAATTTTAATATAACATGGAACACACTCCCAGACTGTGCAATGAGGCATCTGATTATTAAATTCCTTGAAATGTCATCTAGGGTGTGTTTTTTGGGATTTTTTTTTTTTCATCAATTCAGTTTCAGAACTGGACAGTGTTGTGATTAAAAGAAAAAGAACAGAAAATTCTCTCATTATAGTAAACATTTCCAAGAAAACTCTAACCCTGAAGCAGACAGCTCTGCTCTGCTTACAGAGACAGCAACAGTAAAGGCTCTGTGAAGGCTGTAAGGGGTGGAGGTTATAATTGTGTCTCCCAGTTGTTTGCTGCTCTTTACTGCAGCACTTTCTCCAGTGACAGTAAATGCTATTTATTTTTAGGCTTCTTTTTCTGAACTACTTATAAAAAGTGAAAGGTAGGAACCTGGTTAAGCATTTGTTTTTAATACATTGCTTGCATTGTGCTCCAAAGAACGATATTCAGTGTTCTTATTAGTGATTGAAACATTAGCATTTAATTGTGTAAAGCAATTAAAAAGCTCAACATTACTAGTTCTTGGGCTGAGTCCATTAATACAGCAAGCATTAGTAAGAAATATATTGAAGAAGTTGAACAAGGTCATAAATGTTCTGCGTGCAAAGAGCACCTAATACCTTTTTTTGAGCCTCTAAGAAGTAGTTTAAAAAAAAAAAACAACCAAACAAAACCTTGTGAGATGAATAGATAAAAGGCTTTCTTGGTTTAGTTATGTCAGTTTGGCTTTTTCCTGTAATTGCTGGGGTTGTTTTGTTCCTAAAGAGGAACGGATGCCAAGCTGAAGAGGTAATTTCTGTTTCAAGATATTGTGAAAGTTCTCAACTTTTCTGTAATAAGGAAAATAACATTTCTCTAATGATGTCTGTTTATTGCATATTGTTCTTCTGTGTGCAGTTCAGTACAGCTGGCAGCAAGTACTTGAGAGAAACCCAGGGCTGAGGAAACGGCTGTGGGGAACCTGAGCAGCCCCAAGGAAGTCGGGCTGCGTGTGCTGACTCCTCAGGGTGCTGTCAAGCCGCCCTCACCTTACGTCACCGTGGATGAAATCGAAAGAGATCATTTACGTTTGATCCCAGGTGTCTTTACATTTGAATCCAAACAGGAAAAAGCTCCTGGCAGCACAAAGCTGGGTTGGAGTGGAGGTGTTGATACTCTGAACATGTCCGGATGTCACTCTCCTTGCGTCAGATGGGCTGGCCATGGGGCTTTCTTTCCTTTGGTAATATTGAGAGTTACTTGCACAATGAAATGTTCAGGTTTTTCTGACCTGTGAAGACTTACAGCAGAGCTCAGTAGTTGTAAAGTATCATTGCATGCTCAGTAGCAAAGAAATCTTTTACTGTGGAGGAGCTCAAACCAAAACCCTGAGTGTGGATGTTTCAACACCTTGGAATCTGTATCTGCATCTCAGTTCTGCAGGTTATGTGTGCTGGTAGTGCATTAAACCAGTGTGTGACATGGAAATTTCCCTAAAACTTAGAGTATTCCAGGTGCAGTTACAGCTATTTTCGGCAGGTTCTTCTAGACATCTTCCAAGGGAAAATATTATTTAATTTAATATCAAGCCAAATCCACTGTACATCTTCAAGTCTCAACTGTTTGAACAAGAGGCAGAACAGAAGCAGCACAAGCAGAAACCATATGGTGTTCCCAAATCAACTTCTCTGATCCTTAGCTTGGGAAAAATACTAACCTGAAGAAGGAGAAGCAAGTTCTGTCTCTAAAAACACGCTGGTTATGCCTTTTTTACTGATGTTGCTGTCATGGGATTTTAAAAGGGTACAGTTGTTTTCAGCCCAAGAGCAATTTGACTCTTCACGTGTAGTTGACACTTCCATTTAGGCTGACAAGGGTAAATTTTGGGACAAACCACAGGAAATGGCTTGGAGAGGTGAAGGATATTAAGAAAATATTATACTGCTGCCTTAGAAGTAAAATGAAACACTTTAAGCTCCATTTTCTCATACAATGTTTAAAGCCATTGTTTTGATAATTTTTTTGCAAAAAAATATTGCAACTATTGAAAACAAATGTGCTTCAAAATATATAGTTGTTTTTACAATTTTAGACCAAGACAAGTCATAGGAAAATCCTCTTCTTGTGGAGGGTAGCCTGAGGTTTTCTGAAAAGACATTTTTTTTCTCCTTCTTCTGTCTCCTCACCTCCTGGTTTTGTACTAACTATGCCCCCATTAAAGTATTACTTTCTCTGTGAGCTTTAAGAGTGACAATTGTCTGACTTTTTGCTTATGGAAGAATCTGCTTTAGCAGATGCAGAAATAGCACTTCCAAAGCTAAAGGGACTGTATTCACTTTGGTATGTAGAGAATGGCAACAAGCAGTCATTAGGATTGAGAATTCTGTTCTTTCTCTGTCTCTCTGCCTCTCTTGCAAGATGAGCTAGGGCTGACCTGAACTTTTGTTTGTTTGTTCTGCTGTGAGGTTAAAGATTCATGCTCTCCACCCCCCCACCAGCCCCCCATGTTTATTCTGCGTTTGCAAGGGAAGGAGGAATTCAACTTCTGTGAAGGCAAAAGAAAGATCCTTTCCTAATATAAGAAACAGATGAATAAGACCTAAGATTGTTTTTTTCCCCAGTTTTTTACCTGTAAAGAAATAAAGTATTTTTAGGATAAGGGATGAATGTGGAAAGCAATGATTGAACAAATAACTGCTTTAAGGCCAGTCCTAGAAACACTTGCCAGTATAGTAATGTCAGTTGGAGGTGTGATTTTTGGCTGTATGTGTGTATTGGCAAAAGCTCTAGTGTAGACATGGTTGTACCAGGGAAAAAAAAAAAAAAACCTTTGGCCAGTATATTCTATTTTGCTTGGGGAGTGTATAACCTCTAACAATAAAAGCTTTTTTTCCAGCTGGTAAGTTGCAACTCCAATAGAAACTCATGCCAGAATCATTATACTGTTGTAGTGGCAAATCTTTTTCATAGACTGGCCTTCTGAGTCTGCTGTCCTAACATTAGCAACTGTTCTCCTGTTATTGTTAATTTTAACAACAGCAACATCTGAAGGTGATTTGAGTGCCTTAGACTTTGTGGCATTGTAATGATCTTGAATTTACAGATCTGCATTTCATTTAATCCCCATGCCTGGGAGAATTGCAAACAGAGTTGCACTGGACTCCAGCTTTTGCATAGAAGACTTTTCTTTACAGTTTTCAAGCATTACTCAAGTAAAAAGGCCCATGTGCTTTGCAGAGGTCTGAAAGCAACTGTTTATAGTGAAGCATTCTTCTAGGTGTAACATGGTGTTCAGAACTTGGTTCTGCAAGATTTCTGTAGCAATCTTTTTTTTGAATATATTGGGATTATGGAGGAGATGCAGTTTTAATCTTGTAGGACTACACAGTCTTATGTGTGATGCCACAGGTCTTTCATGTGAACTTTCCTCCTACTCACACATTAGAATGAGACAGAAGTAATTTTTCCTAATTCTGGAGCATCCTGCTTCAGCCATCTTCAGTACGTGCAATCAGAAGGGTTAAATACTCCAGGGAGACACTCTAAATATTTAAATATTCCAGGCCTCAGTTTCATGTCACAAGAACATTTCAGCTATTTGGTGATCTCTCCAGAGTGCTTTCACACTAGGAGAGCAAAAACAATGCTGTCCTCAGTACTGTTGGGGAGGTGACCCCTGGAGCTGTGCAGTCTGCCCCCAGTGATCAGGATCTGCTTATCTCCCGCTGGTATCTCATGCCAAATGACTTTTATAAGTGAATGCCAAGACTGGAACCTTGATTGCTCAGGGGTTTTTTTTAGCCTAATACTGCATCATTATGATATAGTACAAGCCAATGTTCTGGGTGTTTGGGTTTGGGGTTTTTTATTTTTGCTTTAAATTACCTCCGACTTCTATGGGTGTAGAATTCACCCAGTGCTGGATGCTTTTGGAAATCCCACCCTTCAGTTGGTTTTGGTTTTGTTGGTTTTTTATGTCCGGTGTAGGACTCAGTAATATGTGCTGGCATAACATTTCACTGGAGCAGAACAATGATTTATTGTGCTAATTACTGACATCACAAAACCATGAACAGTAATCTTAATCTTGGGGGCAAAAAAAATAACCCCTAAACACTAATTTCAGACCTATTCAAAAAGATAATTTCTGTGAAGCTGGTAGGGTAAGAAAACTGAGCATGTCAAGTTTGAGAGTGTTTACCTTTCTAAGGTAATGCTCTTGCTAGTTTTTTTTACAAAAAGAAGAAAAGAAAGCAATGCTGGGGAAGTTTGGTGTTTGGTAATAGGCACAGACATCTTCAGCTGTACTTTCAGTATTCCTGGTCTTCCAGCCTCACAGCTTATCTTTTTCTAGACTTTAGAAGCATGAAATAAGTTAAAATCAATAGGGTTTCAGAATATTTGGGCTTTGTGGCATTTTTTTTCTTTGTTGCTCTGTGACTTGGACAACAAACATTGTGAACTGAGTAGCCTCAGTTTGTTAATCTCTCCCTTGGGTGCATCCTTTCTTAGTTCAGCAAAAACACAAACAAAAAAATCTACTGCATGTGGTCAGTGCTCAGTTTGCTTGGCTCATGTGTCATGTTGAAACCAGAATATTTTCTCTCCAAGAAAAGCACAGTCCCTTATTCTTGGTAAGAATCCTCAGTTTTCATTCTGGATTTTAGCTGTTAACCCTTTGTCATTCCAGCTATAAAAAATCAACTGAAAAAAAAATCATAGTATATATAAGAGAAATATGTGTGTTTAACATTTTTCTTATTCAAATAGCTAAACTGCATTTCTTCAAATATGCAAACAAACCCCTTAAGCAAGAGGAAGATCACCTAGCCGAAACCAAAATGGAGAAATTTCCTTCTCAAAAGTGCAGCTTTCAAGAAACTTTGGGTAATGAACTATAAATAAGAGGTTAAAATGAGAACACATTTATATCTGAGTCTTTGGTGTCTACATTCCAGTACCTTAGGTACTTTGGCTGAAAGCAAAAACGTAAAAGACTGACCAAATTCTGGCATTTGCAGCTTCATTCACAGTTCAAGTGGATTGCTTACAACTCCCTGCCTGCAAATGACAGGATAAGGTCCAGTCTGGAGTGGGGAGATGAGAGAATTCCTCCAGTCCTCTTGCTGTAACACAAACTCTCTCAGGGCAGCTGTACTCGCAGAAATCTAAAGGGGAATTAAACAGAAATAAAGGTTATTACAAATATGTATTCGTAGGACTCCTACCTGATGAAATTGTCTTATGGCAAATTTTACCCTGTGGTGTGTCCATTACCAAGTGAGCAACAAGAAAGAGCTGGCAAAACTATAGTTTCTAGAGGAATGTTTAATTTAAAGCTTTTGCCTTAAAAATATCATCTTTCCAGAAATGCAGATAGATGTGCATAAGAATCCTATAGGGATATTGGTATTTGGCTTCTAGGATTTTAACAGTCCTGTTCCCAAGGTTAAGATATACAGAGAGCCAAATTTTATTTGAAACTATTATACAAGGCAGATATGGAAGCTCATGGAGTATTACATTGCAAATCACATGTTAAAGGGAGACACATGGCTTTTGAGCTATAAAATGAGAAAGAAATGATATTTAAAAGATACCTTTAACCACTTGTTTTACTCATTAATCTGCAGTTCAGAAAGCAGTATTTGCAGAAAAAAAAAGCTAATATGGGATAGTTTCTGAAAAGAAAACAAATATTTCAGGCACTTTCACTGAGAACATAACTGTAACAATAGCAAAACAAATGCTGATGGTGAATAACGCTTCTATGAGTGAATGTGTTGAACAGCTGCCACTTTCCACCCTTGAGACTTCTGCGTGTCTATGCTGGATGAAGTGATTCCTGTAGCAGATTTGTAATACACTTTGTGTTGCAGTGGGGTTAAAGGCAAGTGCTGAATTGTGATACTGCACCTTAATGTAGATTTCATTAAATCAAGGGAGAATTCTGCTATTTGCATGACAGAACTGCTGCTTATCAACAACAAAAAAAGTTCTGGATGTGTCCCATGCCAAAACTCCTGACCCTGTTCAATGCCACCAGCACAATGTGCTGTTCTCTACCACCCAAATTCTCCCACCTGTGGGAACTTCCTTTCTACCAAATGCTCACTGGGAAACACACTGTCCTGTCTCTCTTCATGTCTCTGTGACAGTGTTATCCTTACCTTCTGAAACTACGTGAGGTATATATAATATTTCTGATATTCACAGTCCTTCTGAGACTGTTGTTTCCAGGTTTTTATAAAAAAGGCACTTTTTTATAAAAGGCACAGGTACCTTTGAAATCAGCACTCAGAAGTTTATCAGGAGAATGATGTAACTCAGATGTTGCCAGCTGTGTCAGCTCATGGTCTGGATATTTTGTATGAGTGGGTTAAGTTCTGATAGCTAAGGAAGCAAGCAAGCAGCTGAACTGGTAGATAGTAATTTCCAAAATTGTATTTGAGGGTATGGTATTTTGGAGAAAACAGAAATTCATCTAGACCATGAATAACAGCCTGGGACCAGTTAAATGAGGGGGTGTCACAGCCTTCAAGGTCACTGTAACCATGGCTTGGGCCCATTCCTGATGTATTTGGGTCAATCCCAGTGTGAGACACCCCTGGGCATTACTGTCAGGGTGTGGGCCAGGACTGTCTCCCAGCTCAGCAGGAATTCTGCCTACGTGAAGTCCTTCTGTTAATGGCAGTCCAGTTTCCTGGTGCGTGGGCTCCCGGTGTGCATGCCTGTACTCACATTTTGGATAAGTGATTATTAGCTGAAAGACCCAGGACCAGCTTGTTGGCTGTCAAATGGGAGGGCTGGGAGTTGTTCCTGCTGCAATAATCTCTTTGTTCTGCAGGATGGCACCACAGCAGACCACAGAGTTGCTGAGGGGTTGCGTGGGCTTCTTACCCTTCTAGGTACAGTGGCATAACAGCTGCCTCTTGGGTCTGCAGCTTGCCTCTGTTAAAAATAAAATCTGCTTAAGTGTCACCCTCTTTGAAAGAATTCTTCAGAGTTCAAAGTAAATTATCTCAGGGATGATGATAATCATTGGCCTTTAATTGAACTGTGGGGCTTCAAATGTAGAAACCAGTTCATGTTAATCATTTAAGTTCATCAGAAATAAGATTCAAGTTGGGGCAATTAGACAATTGCTTCATTACTAGAACTGTCTAATGATGTTTCACTGATCTTTCACAAATGATAATACAGTAGATGAACTGTGCAGTTTAAATTATTCCAGTTTTAGATAGTTGAACAGTGACTTACCAAAACTGTTAATGGAAGTTATTCAAGATGTGCTGTCTAAATCCTTTCCAATTAGTGTTGAGGTCTTGAAGGGCCAGTCTTAGCTTTTTATTAATATGTTCAGTTTATTAATGTATTTTTTTATATATGCATAGTGTGACTGGTACATCTCAAGATGTTGCATAATTATTATCCTTTTAATTTGTTTTACTTGGGTTTTACTCCTTAGTCTTGCTTAAAATTCAGAAATATTTCATAGCTTAATAACTTAATAACTCATTAGAAAACTATGACATGTACTGGAGGTTACCTCAAAGGCTATCCATATTTAACAGTAAACTTGAGATAATTCATTGACAGTATGACTGTCATTGACCACTTTAAATATTTCAGGTTGTGTTTTGACCTTTTGCCTTACATTTACACCAAGAAACTGAAACAGATTGTGTACTAAATTGGGATCTTTGCCAGATGGTTACAGCATTAGGAAACAAAAAATTACTACCTTGCCTGATAATAGTACTACATATATATAGTTTATTAAATATACACTTTTATTTTTTTTTTTTTACTTGACTGTATTTTAAATATTTCTTCCTCTTCCTTATTAAAAATCTCTAATAAAAAGATCTTCTACTTCCAGTTTTGGAGCAATGTCTGTGGCCAACAAATTATTGTCTAAATATGGTATGAGATACAAATCAGGTTTTTGAAAAACAGGACTAATTAAAAATGATAATGATGATTTTCATGTCTTTCATGCTTTTAGTTTGCCATGTATAAAAAAGGTCTTGTTTTGGATCCTTAAAGTGATGTTCTCTTGGGAAGCTCTTTGCTGTATCTAGTGTACAGAAGCAAGAGTTGAGGAGAAATTGTGTCCTAGTCACAAAAATATTTTAAATCAGAAGATTTAGAATGGCCTGTTCAGTTTTGATGGGTTTTTCTTGAAGAACCTCACATGGTTGGGTGGGTACTTTCCTGTGAAAATGCAGTATGTCTTTAGTGTCTGACTTTTCACACTTTTGTCAGATCATCTGCCACTGACTTGTAGAGGTTTCTCATAAGTGAACAAAACTGTTGGTGGATACACAGAGTTTCTCTAGGTGCTCTCTAGGTTCACCAGCAATGGTCACGTAATAGATTGTTTCCCATCTCTCTCCACTGAAATCCATGAAAAAAAATTATTTCCCTGAGTTCAGATGCAGTTCTGGAAACAGAATAAGCATGTTTTAATTAGTTTATGTCATAAAATGTAAGCTGTCATACTGCATTTACAAGGATTCCACAGATTCCCACTACCATCCTGTTTTGATTTAACTTGGTAATGATATTTATGTAAAAAGGCGCAGTGATAAGTTACCCACACAAAAGGCTAATGATGAAGAGGGATGGAAGGAAGATGGGAAAGCCTTGCAAGGCTTCTTTATTGTTGACCTTTGTACAGACCATCAGCCTTGAATCTCTGTGTTACAAACCCTTCCTTCCCTTTGGCGTGACTTGATAGCTCAAAGGATCATTAGACTCCAGAACAGTTTGTGATGTGATTCTCATGCAGCACGACTATCCTTCACACAAGGCTGGAGATAACTTTGAAGGATGTAGCTTTGTTTTCAGCTGTATGATACCTGCAAAGAAGACAAGCCTGTTACTGCAATATTTTAATACAAGGGGGAATATTTTAATAATAGGGAAAGCGGTTTGATCCAAGTTCCTCAGCTGTTCCTCTGGAACTCCTGACCTGCTGACCCACAACCACAGAACCCACAGTGTTTCTGAGCTGACAGATTGATGATACATGTTTATTGTTCATGAGATGTTTTGAAACCAGGCAATGATCTCTAGGTCCTAAATGTTGCAACTTTTCGAAGTAGTTTGTTATTTTTTGAGACTTCCCCAGAATACATGCATATGTATAGCCACATATTGTGTGCATGTATTCTTTGTCACATCTCTCTCTGAAGGCTTTTATCTTGCATGAAAATGCTTGGAATCTTCCTTCACCTTTGAAATCAATTAACTAATTTGTTCCCAGGTGGGTTGTGCATCTCCCTGGTGCCTCCCATTCCAGGATCTGCACATGTCCTGCTGTCCCTCCTCACAGTGCTGAACACTGGCCAGAAAGGCCCTCACACCCTTTCCCATGCAATGCCAGAAGCCTTTGGGGAATGTTACTGCCCTGGAAAGGAAACTGAAGAACCACTTCAGGTCCTGTAACTCTTGATAGCTGAAAAGCTTAAGACTACCCCCTGAGAATAGGTTTCCAGTGCCGTCGTTTCTCTGGTGAAGCCCAGAGCGTGACAGGTACTCAGCGTCATGTGCAGTGATACTGGGCTCTGGTCATGTTATGTAATGGCAAGTTTTTACAGTAGTGAAATTTGAGACATCTCAATGGGAAACGTTGAGGCCCTGTAATTCTGCAGTACATGGTTCTCAAAGGCCTTTGTGGACCCATTTAACATGTTTAGCATTAAGTGGTTTTTCTCTTACCACCTGTAGTTTGGTTCACATTCCTCTCACCTTTTCTTATGTTAGTGCCAAGCAGTTTCCAGAACTGATCTGCTCTCAAAGACATTTTCTGTTAGGTTTTACTCTAAATAAGTACAAGAAAGGTCTTTATTTTTTGCAAATTAAAAGCATATCCTGCATTTGTGCTTCAGATGAAATTTGGCTGCCTTTTAGGCAACAAATAATAAGTAATTAATTAGAAACTGAAGGTGCAGTGTCTCTAATTTCTGCAAGACTAAAGACCTTGTTAAATGAAGAGTTTCTACTACAACTAATAAAGCTTCATTTAGGGAAAGATAGGGGGAAGCACTACATTTTTTATGTAATGCATCTATAACATAGCCCAAAGCTGTCCTTAAAAACTAGAGCAAAAGTGGCACTCAACTTTCCTTGTAAGTAAGAAAGTTACTTACTTTCCTAAGTAAGCACAGTTTAATCAGTTAGCAGACTGCTTTAGAGGCTGAATTCCAGTATTCTTGCTCTATGAATGGTTCTATTGGCTTAATTGACTCCTTGGGAAGTAAGGAAGTATTCAGAGTAAAAGTGATGGACCTTGGGTTTAGTTGGTTGTATGTAGCAGGCAGCTGAAATACAACTTCTTGTACATATGAAAACAATGGTGCTGTTCATAGTTGCATCCTCAAGAGATACAGTCACTAATATAATGACAATTAAAAAGTTTTATTGATGCATATATTTCTTAGCCACTGCACATCATGAAGTACTCTTAAGAAACCAGAGGATTCTTTGTTTAATCAGCTAACACTTTAAGAAATCTTTCATGAAATTTATGTAATTCATGGTTGGAAAAAATTTGATTTCCCAAAGTGAAATGACAAGTGCATGAGGTGAGGGTGCAATTTAAAATGCCCTGCCAGTTTTATAAATAGACAAGCCTAGGTGCAGTGAACTTCTTGACTCCTCAGGAGTTGTGCTGTGTGTTGATGCACATCAGGTTCTCTAAAGAGCAATTCAAACAGATTTTGATGCATCCCAGAAAGGAGGTAGAAGCACTTTTCATATGCATGTTAACTGCTCTGATATTGTATTTGTTTGATGAAGAAAGTATGCATTTCTGTTGTCATGACAGAAAAGAATGAAAACAAATTCATAAAAGCTTTTAGAAGAAAATTCTCAAAAAATGACACATTAATTGTTTCAGGTATTTTTCAGTTTAATGGTAGCTAAATATGGTGCTTACAGAGGGTTAAATTAATCAACAGCTTCCTAATCAAAACAAATATCTTCTCCCAGAGATTTAAAACGTGGATTTTTTCGTTATTATTAAACAGACAAAATGCTTTTGTCAGACAAGGTAAGAAATGGATTGTTGAACCCCAGAACCTCCTGCATACTATTCCTGAATACATTAGCATTAACTATTTTGACTTACAGACAATAAATTATGAAAAAGCTCTTTAAAGTGGGGAAGGTAGGGAAGGGATGGTGGAAGCCAGTGAGATGGTGGATAACACATTTGCTTGTAGTGTTTGCAGCCTCTCTTCAGACCTGCTGTGGTTAGTGAATGGACCTGTCTGTCCCCACCTGAGCTTCTGTTTAGGAAAGCCCAGCACAATGGCTTTGCTTTGGTCATGGACTTAGAAGCTCAAGCTGGATTTAACAGCTGTGGGAGGAAGCTTTTCTTTGATGGCCTGCACTTTCAGGAGGTTAAAAAATCTCAAGATTCTCAACTTACCTTTTTTAAAATTATCAAATGAACTTTGTTGGGTTGACTTTGATATGGACTGTATGCCAGTGCCATGAAAACTCATCCTTGACAAATACACTGACCCTTCCTGTCTCCCCATCATGCTTTTACATTTCCACTTGGAAAGCTAACTTGTACCACTCTAGGAGATCTGCTGCCACTGTTAGTGATCACTGCAGCTTTGGTAAACAGCAGATAAAATTGATCTGTCTGATTGTTACGAAGAACAGTGCTAAATTAACAGATTAGTAGTGTTAATGTGGTTCAAATGTGGTGATGTTCTTCTGCATAGGTTTGATAGGGAAAATGGGTAGTTAGTACATTTTCATGTGCAAAATCCAGAGTCTGCTTTGAATGTTTATCTAAGATTTTTCTGCAAACTATGAAGCTCTATTTCAACCACATAATTTCCTTTTAGTACATTTTTTGTCCATCAGCTGTTAAATGTCAAACAAACATTAGGAGCTTCAGCAATGGGTCCATTTTATGAGTGTATAGTAAACTTTTTCATCCTGGTAAAGTTTATTTAGGTATCATAAGCTGATAACATTCTAATGCATGAAGAAAGCATGTTTTCTTTCTTCTGAATCAGACAGTGTTCCCCTGATAACTATCCTGAGGTAAAATATAATGAAGTTGCCTTTAGTTTTACTAGCACTAGCATCATGTCATACGCTGGCAAAGTTTCTAAAATAACTGGGTATATACATTACTTTGATATTAAAAGAGAACAGGGAGATTATAAGAAGGTATTTAATGAAACATGAGAAAAATAAAGTATGATACTGAAGCAGTGTTCTCTGTTAAAAAGAAATACTGAATTTGAGAAGGAAAATCCACAGAAGTCAGCAGGGCTCTGAAGGTTTTTCTTACAACTCCATTCAAATTTAGTGAAAGTGAGTATTCTTTCTGCAAGGCTTTGAATCATTCTCTAATTTTCCATTGCAGAAATCCTTTCTGTCACCCTAGGTAAAAATCCAACCCATCCCCACCCCAGTTACTGAATCCTATAGGATTTTTCCACAGGAGTAATTAAAAACAGTCATCTTTTAACATTCTGCCATAAATCCTAAAGAGCTGTGGGAGAAAAATAGGCTTTAGAGAAGTGGGAAAAATCCATTCTGGGTGAAAGCAACTTCCCAATATCCCATATTGGGGTACGTCCTGAGTGAGGAATTTCAGATCAGTGTTTGCCTTGCGCCTGCTCTGTGAGCTCTGTCCATGGGATGATGGTGTCACTGAGAGTGGAAGTGTCTTGCATTTCTGAGTACCCTGGAATGGGGCCATGCACCAACGCGTTTGGTCTGGTGTTTACACGGGCTCTGTTTGCGTAACTGAAGGAATGGAGTCTGTGTAAACAATTCCCATCCTTTATGACAGCTCATGCCAGCTCAGCAGTATTACATTCAGTACTTAAATATTTCAGGCTGATATCTATTTGTTTTCCCACTGTACTGGAGTGTTTATTAATAAGATTTAGTATGTAAATACTCTTCTCCAGTGCTCAGTGCTAAAGATGCTTTCCTTTTAGTCGGATTTTTGTTTTCTTCTAGTGGTATTAGCTTAAGAGCCATTGATGGCACAACCTGGTGCTAATTCAAGCATCACTGCTGCCTGAATCATTAAAAAAAAATAATTAATTAATTCAGTGTCTCGATGGAAGGTGATGACACAAATATTGTAGCAGGCCCGTAAAGGGATGGTCATTGTCAAAACCATGGTGACTTTGATGTGCAGATACAGATACAAAGAGAGGATCTGCAATCACTTCCGACTGGCTGGTTGTCAAGCTGACATTTCCCCTGGTTTAGTCAACAGCCTATTTCTTAAGCTGTGTCACAACTGCCCCAGTTTAGGTTCAACAATGCTATCTTTCCATTCCAGGAGCTGTTTTGGTATTGTCATTTCGCTGAAGAGCACTTTAGGGGATGTATCACACGCTTGCCTGAGGAGTTTTTCCTACTAGTTCCTCTCACTCACAGGGAGCCTTTGGTGAATCTGTTGCCACGTTTTGTTTGAGAAGGTGTTGAAACTCATTGTAGTTGGCATCAGCCCCAGTCAAGGTCAGTGCCAAGCTTGGTGCTGGTGCCAGTGGTCTGTTGTGCCTGGCATAGTTACACTGCTCGTCTGAAGAACATTAGCTGAGTCAACAATAGCATGTTTCCGTCACCATTGCTACATTAACACTGGAAGTTTTGCTGGAAAAGTAATGTTGGCAGGGTTTGGTTTGGTTTTGTCTTTCTTTTTCCTAGCCAGAAAAAGGCTCTGATGGAGACTGAGCATTAGCACTCTGCATTAGCCTGTGAATGCAGCTGATCAGTCCTTCAAGCTGACCAGCATCAGCTTGTGCCCAGAGTCCCAGGGAAAAAAACCACAGCGCTGCTCTGTGGCTGTGAAAACTGCAGATCCCAGCTGGGAGAAACTTCCTGCTCTCACCTTTTCTGAGCAGAGGGTCCAATGTAACTTGAGGGATCCAATGTAAACTCTGCTGCCTTGTACTTGTTCTGTGTCTCCTCCTCTGAAGTGCGGCAAATAGCAGCAGGGCACTCTTGCCATGAAAAGTTGAAGGTGGTTCTTAAACCCCTGCTCTCTTAGCAGTTCCACCCAAGCTGGACTTGGTTCATGTCCTTTCTAACCTGTCCCTCACTGAAGTATAGATTAATATTCAGAACTTAATAACTCATTTCATCAACATGATTTGTTCTCAATTTTATACTTGCTCAGTGGCAGTGAAGTCAGGGAAATTAACTGTGGGAAAAACAACAATAGTAAAGAGTAGGGCTGGTGTTTGGATGCCCTGACCCTTTCCTCTTCTCTTTCCATGTGGCTGGGAATTGTTTTCATTATGCAAGAGCATTAAGGTAAATTCTCATGAGGCTGTGTGTTGATATGACACAGAACTTGAGGAACTGTCCTGCAGTACCATAACCCAGTTGGGTTTCAGGTTTACAGTTCAGGAATTCCTTCCCTTCATGGTTTTAAGACCTTTCCCATTATTATCTATCTTTCTGTGGTTTTCTGGGCTATGATTGACTATGATAATACTGCAGGACAAATTAAATTCTGCTTCCAGTGTTTTTTCCTAGATCTCATTTGCTGCTTTCCTGCACAGGTTATGAAGTGTCACAACTCAGGAGTACCAGTTATTAGTTTCTTCATTTAATGGGTAGTTGTAATGTTCTAGGAGAACCCATTTCTTAACTTAATGATAGTATTTTTAGGCTGCTGCATAGTATTTACCAAGTTACTTTTTGTTCTTTGCTCTTTGAACATGTCTAGTTATACTGCTCTGGCATTGTTGCAAATATAGTTCTATAATCTAAGAAAAGTCAACACTTATGATTTCATGGATAGTTTCGACTATCTTTTTTTTTTTCTTGTGTTTAGTCCTAATTATAGAACATTTCTAGTGACACTTCACTAGTGGCAAAGCTTCCATAAATTCAAAAGTTTTGTAAGGTTATAGTCCATGAAATACACCGCTAGGAAAATATTTTATGCGTGTCAGTATGTTTAAGATTCCTTTACTGACATTCTGCTTTCAAAAGGTTTTATCTGGCAATACCATTCACTCTGGTGAACTGTAGGCATTTAAGCACTGGTCACGCAAAGCACATTTGCCACTCCTGTCTTTTAGGGGCTTGTTTCCAAGTGTGAGATTCATAAATCAGCTAAGCATAGAAGCCAGGTTAAGGAGAAGCTGGGCAGTGAGTGCTTTCGACCTCTTCTGTCAAAGCTGCTATTCTTTATTTTAAGTAGAAGTGCTTATATTCCACCTATATGTCACACATTCAGGTGCTGCATGTTTTCCAAGGGTCTAGGCTTAGTTACCTTTGAGATGCCAAACATGATTTCTGCCCCTTACCTCCCCCTGCCCAGGGCTGTTACACAGATCAGGGTAACCTGTCCATCTTCTCAGGCTGTGGCTGGGCCTGGCTTTGAAGGGAAGGAGGCAAGCTTCAAGATGATCCTGTTTCATCTTCTAATTTTTTTTTGTCTTCTTGAAAATTGCTGTTTTGCCCTCTGTCCCACCTCAATTCACAAAGGAAAATTTTATTCATGCATTGTATCAGGGGTTTGCTGACACACTGAACAGTGAATTAAGCTACGTGGCTGAAGCAGCTTCCACTCATGGCTGTTCATCTGCCTTTCTTTGGGAAGTTGGTGCAACCACCGTGGTGAGAGCTGAATGAGATGTGCATTTGTTCCTCCACCAGTGTTTATAACCTGCTATATTAATGTAGCCTGACATTGGTTTAATTTATGGTATAGTACTGGGCTATAAACTGCAGCTGTTCACAGATAGATTCATTTCCCATTCAGGCACCTCTCCAGTGAAGGCAGTATCCTCCAGGAGCCCAGCAGGACACAGCTTCAGTCAGTCCAGTGTAGTCTGATGTCCCACGTGTCAGCACTCTCTGTCCATCCCCATCCCCATGGTGACTGGGTTTTGCCCACCACCCAGAAGGTCAAACAATAAAACCTTGGGCTGGAGCTCACAGTAGACCATAAGATAAATAAGTGCTTATGAGTTATGGGCTCACATGGAGGCAGTCTTCAGTAGCTTTTCCTTATTTTAGCGGATAGGGTAACCCAGTAGAACAGAGCTTTTGGTCATTTACAGTCAAACCAATTACTTCATTTAGGAGAGAAGGCATTACATCTACACAGTAGCTTCTCTTCAATGAAAAAGTCATTGCTATTTAGATGTTATCTAGATTTCCTGCATGAGAGTTGGAACAGAGCCAAACATTACATGACTCCAGAAAGAAATATTGCTTAAAATTTTACTTGGCTTATGCGAGGATGATTTACTTTTTATGAGGTGGCGAGGAAAAGGGAGGAACTATGTGACACAGAGAGAGACAAATTTTTGTATTGGGAGTATCTGAGGAAAGTTTTACAGGAGAGGTTTTTAAATTATTACTTTTTTAATCTGAAGTGTATTTCAGTGTGTTTCCATATTTATCAAACTGTACTAAAGAAACATCAATATATAGATGAATATAGTGATGCTAGATTGTATCTAGCAGCTCTGTAAAATCTACAAATTACCCTTGAAATTATCGGTATGCTGTGTTTCTACACCTGACTGCAATGTCCATTTTGAACATTGGGCTAATTTGCTTTCTCCATTGTTGTCTCGTCTCCATTTGGGATTGAGATTCCCTGGGAAGGGAGAAGGTGCTAACAGTAAAGACTGAGTGACAAGTTGGCTCCATTTCAAAAGATGCTTCATAGCACAGTAGGATGGGAGCAGGTTTTGAAATCCCACTCATTTTGGTTTCTTGACACAGGCTTGGGGTCTGCAACAATGAAATATCCCCTGAGACAGAACAAAAGGCAGGTTGTTTTAGCACAACCCTTTAAAATATAGTTTTAGAGAATGTGCAGAGAGCTTGGACAGGGTAGAACAAGCTTCCTGCATAAGAGAAGAATTCATGATCCAGTGAGTTTTGTGGAGCAGGAGTGTGTGCAGTCCCATTTTGGAGAAATCCAGTCCAAGCCAAAGGAGCAGCACAGCACAGTGCATCACTGACAGGCTGAAGGCTGTCCCTGGTCTCACATCTGCTCCCATGCATTTCTTGTGCATTCACAGTGACAGTGCAAGTCAAACACAAAAATGTGGGTGTGTTTGCTGTAGGTCTTCCTATGGCCCTGAAGAGTGAAGCATCATAAACTGCTGATCAGCTGGGACTTTCCATATGGGAGGAAACACACTCTGACAATCTACTATAGCTTAATCTGCAAGATTAAAAGTAATATGTGCTTGTAATGCATAGTGGAAATAATCAGTTCTGTTCTAAAGTACCAATTGTATTTAATTTCTTTATTTTGTTTTAAATACCATTAATAGCCAACAGAAAACTGGTCTGTGCCATGTATCAATAAAACACCAGACTGGAATATGTAATCTGTCTGGACTTCATTCTCTTTCTCTCCACTATATGAAAAGTGTTTTTACTACTTTTTTTTTTTTTTTTCCCCTTGTGTTTGAAGTGAAGGTGACAATTCTCACAGAGTATTGGGAGATGTTTAATTTGAAATCTGTAAATGAAAGGTATCTTCGGGTACTTCAGTTGTCATTAGTAGCACATCACTTCTGTATGAGATGATTAAAAACAAGTCAAACTATCAAATACATATAATTTAAAAATAGACACATTTTTAGAATACCAGCCATTTTTCTAGGTCATTAAAAGGCAGAATGTTTCAGGTGATGTTATCAAGTTCAGAAATACCTTATCTGAGATAGAAGATTCAAAAGGTACCACTTTATGCTTATTGTTTTAGCAGAAGCTAACAAGAACAGTGTTTGTTAAAGAAAACTGTTTCATACTGGGATAGTTCTCATAAAAAGCAGCCTCTAAGAAGCCCTATGTAAAAGTTCAATTTTTCTTTTCTGTTAAATCAGATGAAATGGCCTGTCATGGGAAAATAACTGAAACATTTTGAGACCCTCAAGTTGTGGAGGGAAATTTTTCCACCCTTGAATTTTAGAGTATGTAGCTAGATAAAAGTAACAGTGTCCAAAGGGTTTCTTGGACTTCTGTAGATTGGTCTCTTCTGTAATCCAGGGCAATTCTGAATTTACTCTAGTTTGTTTCGGGAAATCAAACCAGAGCAGTGACTGTAAAGATACTTTTACATCTCATTCTAGTAGCTTTCTCAGAAAAGGGGTTTTTTTGCAATCACAAAGTCTGGAGGAACCCTATAATTTGGGGAAATGGATAATTGTGATTGTCTGATAGCGGGTCCTGTATTTTTAATTCTTAATGTTTGGGGTTTTACCTTGAAACTTGTGTCATTGCTGTTGTGAAAATGTCATGGCTTAGGAACTGGTTACAAACCTATTTTTAATTTGGGGTTTTTTTGTGACCAAGAAAGTGGTGGAAAACTGGTGATTTTGTACACATTTTTATGATGCTACTAAAATCTAAGTGAAAAATTGTATGTTTTTTTCCATCTAGGAAATTCATGTTCTTTTGTGGTTGCTATTTACAAGCTGCCTTTCATTTTGCTGGTCCATGCATGGTTTACTCTTGATTTTATGCTGCAGTGTTCACCTACTCAACAGGGCAAAGGCAAGTGGAAATTATTGCATTTAGCCAGGAACTATCCAAACAGCAAAAATGTAAACCACTGGCATACTCTGAGTAGTCAGAACCACAAAGGCAGGTAAAAGCCAGTTAAAATTTGACACTTGGCCACATGGTGAATTTTTGAGAACCCCAGCTGTCTGAGGTGTGAGAACATCTGTGATTGTCAACAGTTCATTAGAAAATTACTGGCAATAAAAAAATGCCAGCCCCCTTCTTCCTGAAAGCAATCCAATTCCTGCCTGTCCACAGTATTGTTTTACTCCATTCAAAGAGAGAAAAATTTTGCAACAAATTTTTCTTCTGTGTGTCCCTGGTGGTGCAATGGTCTAACATCATTATTCACTCCTTATTTATGCCAGATTTGAATATGCCATTGTTTCTTGGACAATAAAAATATCATTTGCCTAGTAGTCATCACATACATTAAATCTTTGCCATATGTGTATTGCATTCCTGTGTCGTATTCCTTGGACAGAGCCTGGGTAAATTCCTTTGGCTCAAGTTTTGACATGATGGCTGTAATAACAGAGAAAGCTTCCATTAATAACTGGTCAGAGCACTCAGTTAATACTTTATCAGAACCCCTTGCAGTATTTGGTCAGATATTGATCTCTAGTGTGAGACTGCCTGGCAGTTTGCACATTAGAGCAAAAATATGCTGAAGTCAGGAAAAATCAACCTTTTATATGCTTACAGAAACAAGAAAAAAGATGGCATGCCTGATCAGACCTGTCTGTGCAAGAGACCTAAAACAGGCTGTAAGCCTGGCTGTAGGATCTTCTTGAGATTTGCAGGTCTGTTACTGCTTGGATTCTTCTTCTCTTTGAATATTTGGCTGCCTGCAACAGGATTTCCATTGCTAACTTTGTCTCTGTGCCACATTATCAGTGGGGGTTGGAGAACTACTATTTAGTGTTTCTTTCTCACATGTTTTTGCAGCTCCCCCTTATTTATTTTATTGTATTTGGCTATTGACCTGAGGGTGAGATCACTCATGTATAGAATGAGAACTGTAGAAACACATTACTCTGCCTTATTTGGTTCCAGCATTTGGAAGTGCCAAACTACTTTTTGAGTTTGCAATATCACGTGTTGGAGACGTCACAGGCTACTACTATTCATTGATATTTACTCCTTTCAGCACTTGTGTAATACCCTTTTTGCTACAGGATGCTGATGCACTGACCTATGGTATAAAAACAATATAGTGCTTCTGATCCAGTGGTTCTGAGTTTGTAGACTTCTCTATTAGACATTTGAAATGAGCCAGTTATAAAAGAAGAGATAGTTTAACCATGACACTTGTTCATTGTTTTTGTCCTCAGCAGTTCTGTATAGACTCTCTTCATAATTAAGGGCTTTACTGAGCAAAGAAGATTCCCAGCAGTCACCCTGGAATTGGATTAACAGCACAAGAAACTCCCCCTTGCTAACCACATGTTCAGTCCCTTTCTGTCTTCCCATATACAAGCCCTTCTTCAATTTGTTTAAATGGATTGCTGTAATTTGGCTCTGTAGACTTGAAAAAATCGAGCCAGGCTTTATTTAGGAGTATAGTGGTGCACAGAGTCTCCATCTGAAATTAGGGCCATGTTGTACAAATTACTGTATAAACACAAATTAAGAGAAATTCTCTGCGCTGTTGAGTTAATAATCTTGGTTGTCAAGACAAAGAACGAGAGATGGGAGTAGCGTTATCTTTGCCATGTGCTGCAGATGCACAGACTGAAACCTACCAAAGGTGCTGCAGGGGATTCATCACAACACTTAGAAATGAACCTGCATTTCTCGTATCTGAATATTCTACCTTAATTACAAGACTGACTTCTGCCTTATCAGTCATTACAAACTCTACAGTCATTTGAGATTGATAATGTGCCAGGCTACATATGGCCAAGAAGACAATGTAACTAATGTTAAACAGAACAGCATTTCTCTTCACCTGCAGATCTGTGAAAATAAGTAAATTTTGTCTTCCTGAATTACAAACTGCATGCTTTCTCAGGTTGTATAAAAGAAGGGAACATTTAGCTACATGCATGTTTTAAAGCTGCTTCCCCGTTCAGCATATCCCAGCAATCTCCACTTATTTCTCGATCTTTGTGATAATGGTATAAATATCTTTGTACAAGTGAAGTTGCTGCACAACTTGGTTGTATTTATTGTCTTTTGGGAAATGTCTTTTATTTCTTTAGGCTCAACTGAATCTGCCATTTTCATGTAATGTGATTTATTTTTTTGAGTATCCTCTTTAGTGGGTATCTTGGATGTGAGGAAATGGCTAACAGACTCAGTAGGTGTAGGATATTGGCAGATGTACCCCAAGGAATGGAGCTGTGCTGTATAAGATATTACCACCTCTTTTCTGTCTATCCCATCCATCTGCCTGAGGCTGCCAGACCTACTGCAAACCCGACAAAATCAAATGGGAGGGGGTTTGTTTCAGTCATTTCAGTGCAAAGAGCAGTGCTTTAAATCACTTAACCTTTGTTGGTGAAATAAGCTGAACAGTCAACTTTGCACCAAGCAAACTTGTTCTGTGGCATCAGCTCTGCTGAGAGGGGAGAAGTGTCATGCAAAGGGGAAGCACCCAAGGGCTGGCACAGTGCGTCCAAAAGGCAGCTGAGAGAAACCTGTGGCAGAGCCCTCAGAGCATCACCAGAAGGAAGAGTTGTGTGAAAGCTCCTCAGTCAGCACCACAGCCCCATTCATGGCCACGATGAGATCACAGGTCGCCTGGGTGGTTAGGGACCACATCAGAGCTTGTCCTAGTTGTCACCACATGGATTCCAGCTGGATCACTGACAGTGGGGAGGAGGGGAAAGCCTGGAGTGTGGATGAGCCCTGTGTGTATGAGGGTGAGGGCACCTGGCTGAATTTCCACCCTGAAAACTTCATCAGGGATTGGGGTACCCCAAAGGTCAGGTGTGGGGTGATCTCTGATAGCCATCACAGCTCCTCCTCCTCCTGGAGCCCTTTGAAGGTTCTCAATGGGAACGTTTTTTTAGAGAGCACTTGCCACCATCGCATGATTTTGGACACTAAATCAATCTGAGAAGCTGTGCACTTCTTGTGCCGTGATTTCTATCTTAATGGTAATAAATAGGGTGAGGTCTCTTGAGATAGAGATGATTTCCTGCAATAATAATATTCTAAAATGTTCATTTTTTTCTGTGAGATCTGTGGGATTTTCAGGTCAGAAAAGACTGCTGATGGGTTTTGTATACTGTTGATATAATTTATAAATTGATACCTTTGGAAAAAATCTAATTTCCATATTTAGGGTTTTTTTGTCATGAAAAATAATGACAGTATGAAGATGGCTCTTTAAATGCCTCACAAAAGGACACAATAGTGCTTCCCATACTTGGGCAATGTATTTTTTTTTTACTTTCTTGGTAACAGTGGGGAAAGGAAGAGGAAATTGGAGAGACATTAAAAAATGTCAATTCTAGTTCAAAAGTTACACAAGCAAACACTCTTGACCAAGGTGTTGAATTATAAAGTTTGATATTCCATAAAGCTAAATGGTCGGAAGTAATGCTGCCAATAACAGACATTCATTTATTTACTCAAGGTGCCCATTGTTAGCACTAATAATACATTTCAACATATTGAAATTGCAAGATAATTCTTTTGTGACTTTTATGCTGGATGATATTGTTATTTAAATGAACCTGCAGACTGCACTGTAATGAAGAAATGCATGTTTTGCTTAACAGTTATCAACCAGCATTCCGGAAAAATGAGAATTTTTACCTCCATTCATTCTGAGGCGAAGCTGGGGGTCACTGTTTTCAATATAGACCTTTTAAAATCCTTTCAGCAGTGAATAATTATAACCCACAGCCTCTGAAATTACCTGTTTTCACTGTAGGGATGAAGAAACTTTTATCATTTGTAATGAAGTACACTTGCTCATTCAAAGTTCCTAAGACTTCCTTAAAATGGCAGTTGCATTGGGATGATTTTGTATTAGGTGAAGTAGTAAAAGAAATGGATTTTTAAATATATGAGTATCCATGTTTATTCAATTTTAAGTTTCTTGAATTTTGGATCCATCTTGTCAAATAATGCAGATGCAAAAAATGTGTTGAGCTCTTGTGTAAATAACCTTATCTGTACAAATTGCTGTTTACTAAAGCAAATGTTACTTCATTTGCAGTTTCAAATTCATTTTGCACTTTCATTTGAAGATTGGGGTTTGAAACTGTTTTGGTCATGCTCATTTTTCTATATTAAGTTTTAGAAAAAGACTTTCTTTTTTATAGTTCAAAACTATGCAGAAGATAGGGATTGGAAATATGGCTTGCGGCAATGGGCTTTGGACTTCTTGCTTTGTTCTTAAAAACAAACAGGTTGGCAGTATTCATTGGTGTAAACCAAGAGAAAAGTCATTATCTGGGGAGTAATTTTAAAAAAATGATATACAATAATTTGCTAATTATTGCCAGAAAAAAAGCATGCAGATTTACTTCTGAAATGCGTGTTCCGGTTAATGAAAAACATTACCCTGCAGCCTCTGTGGGATTTTTTTCCACTTGTAAAAGTTGTATTTTTTTAAAAAAAGGAAGAAACCAATCCCATACTTTCCTAAATGGGATTTCTAGGCAGGGTAAAAACCTCAAAACTTCACCCTCAGACAATAAGCAAGCACAAAGTTAGAGGTTGGGATTTTTGCTTTTGAATGCTGCATATTTATTTTTAGAGTAAAAATGCTAATTTATTTTTTTAACTAAATGACTGATTGAAAATTGGGTTGATTATTTTAATTAAAGATGTTTTCCTATACTTTGAATTACTCAGAGGTTTGATATGAGCACTCAGAGGAAGTCTTCTTCCCTGCCCTGTAAAGCACTAACTCCACTCCCTTGTGTTAGCATCACTTAAAAACCACTTCATCTGTAGAATAGCATCTAGATTTTTAAATAAAATAATTCCACAGTAGCTAAAAGTTTTAAACCTTCCTGGGAGCCTGTTGAGACTGAGTGATGCTGCTCTATTATTTGTCCAACAGGGTGGGAGAGGAGGCAGTGGAAATAGCAGCCTTGTAGAGATAGATGATGTTGCTATTGAAGTAAAGCTTTTTTAACCCCCTTCTCATGTGCTAATGGATGGGTAACCAGGTTGTTTGTAGCTGTATATGTCTATCACCCAACTTTTTAAATGTTTATTAGAATTTGGCCTGTGTATTAGTCATATTTAAATATGGGCTGTATGTTCAATACCCTGAGAGGCTGACCCATATTTCATTCAACTGTTTAGCAGACTTTGTCTTCTGTCCATGTAGTCAGGCTCCCAAGCTATGGTAGCACACACAATTGGGTGCCTAGAAGAGCAAACATAATCCTTGTTTTACATCCAGCAATGTTTTTGTGCTATGAAGTAGCCAGGACCAGGACCCTTAGGCAGCATTGAAACACAGAGCAGAGTTGCCCCCTCCAGAGAATTTACATCCAGATGGCTGAAGCATATAAAGATGTTTTCTCAGGGTAACAAGTTGCCTCATGTCAGCTGACAAGAATATGCATTCTCAGCAAAGGCAGAGTAATTCAAGCTGATTTAGCCCTTTCTCATCTGATAAATTTTAAACCAAATGACAGGAGACAACAGGTGGGTATAAGCAGATGGGGAAGCATGAGGAGTGAATAAGAAGGTCAGCTTCATAGGTAGTGGGCTCAATATTGCAGCAGCACAGCCATTGTCAAGCTTTTTTTCTGGCATCAGAGTTAAGAGGAGGTTTGAGAGGGGATTTGAAGGAGGATAACGAGGCAGCTTTGTGGACATGAACAAGGAGCTCTACCCAAGCATGGGGGCAGCAGGGGAGAAAGCACAAAGATCCTTGCTTGAAAAGGTAACAAATGGGTGATGGAGCCTACTGTCAGGGGCTGACTGGAGGTGGGAGCTCTCCCCTCTGGAATAAATGAATGAGAATAGGTTGGGAGGGGATTAGACTGAGAATGCTTTGAAAGAAAAATCAAGTAGATTATGTTTATATAACAGAAAAAGGGAAACCATAGCAAAGAGGAGTAACAATGGTCAAAATTCTTCAAGCTTTTCCAAAGCTGCTCTTTCAATAAGCAGAGGGAAGAGGTGCATTGTAAGGATGGCTTTGTATGCATCCCCGTCATAACCAGCTCCTCACAGTTGCTTTCTGAAATTCAGGAATTATCGCTAGAAATTTTCTAAGCCTGGCATCTACCTTTGAGGTGTTCAGTTATATTGCCTGAGCCCAAATAATTTTCTTGTTCTTTATTATAAGGAAATAGGGCAAAAGTATACTTTTCTTCTAGGGGAAAAAAAATGGTCACTGGTCTCTTCATTTGTGTTTTGGGGCTTTTTTTAATCAGTACAAGAATGGCACAAGAATCATTGCTTTATTGATTTATCATATTCATTTAAAATTCAGCCTGACAGATTTCCTAGTCTAGTAAAAATGCTGGGTTTGTTATGTCCTCAGTTGTGCAGTTTTCATTACTTGCTTCTGAAAAATATTGCTGGACTTTTTAAAAGGGTGTTTACTACCAGGCAGTCTTACAGCAAAGCACATATCTGTCCTTAGGCAACCATATTCCTCAAAATCTGAAAAAAAAAAATATCCAACTGAGTTATTCTGTATTCTTATATGAACCATCTGTTGTTGATGGAGAGGCTGGAGCAGATGATCTGGACTGGCCTGTTGGTGGAGAACTCTGTCCTGTCCTGTGTTGGGGACATGTCACTGGTACATCCATCCTTTTTGGGAAGAGGGCAGCCAGCACAGCTGCTCCCATGGCCACTGCCAGCTTATGGCCCTATTGCTGTGCTGAAGGTCATCCTTCAAGTCTTTTGTTTTTGTCTCCTGCACAGAAAACACATCTGCAATTTGTTAGAGAGAGAAAACAGAAAAGGTTGGTGTCAATCCCACTGAATGGGTGAATTTAGCAGTGAGTAGTAAACTGTGTCTGGATGTTTCAACATCAGGGTGGCCTTATTACATACTTACAGAGGATTCTATAATCAATTACAAAGATGTATGATGGTTTTGACATGTGGCATATATACAAGGGTGCACTAATCACTGATTTAATAGAATGCTTAGCTCTGTTGTGAACACTGTCATTATTTTAACACAAAAATCATATTAAGCCAGCTACCAGCTATAATTTTGGAAATTGGTGGAATATTCCTATAAAGAAGCACAAAAGACTGTAAAGATTGAATAAGTTCATTGTCTTAGTGGCCAGTTGGAGAGGGGGAGGTCATCCTCTTTAATTTTTTCTTCTTTTAAAAATACTTTGTGGTTCAGCAGCACAGACACTGCATATCTTTGTATCCCCACACAGTCACTATGTTAATAGCTGTTTGCTAGCCGTGGTCAGTTAATTTAAAAAAGCTGGCACACTGGTATTATAGGTCACAATTGATTATTCTTGAATCAAATGTAGTATTGTTGCTTCAAACTAAACCCCCACCCATGACAAAATTCATTGTAGCTCTTTAATTTATAATGGTGTTTGAAAGGATGAACCTGAAATGATGTGAAAGGAGATTCAGTTTCCTTAACAGTTTCCCAAGCCATGCATGATCCTGTTCCTACTTTGGTCTTGCTACACATAAAGACTCTGTAAGGGGTTACTGCTGGTTCAAGAATCTAACACTTTGTTTTGTTGTATATGAAAATGGTTATAAATTGCTCATTGACATGTTGGATGTGGGTGTGCTCCTAGAATATATTTCTCCCCTGAATGCATGTTACGTACATTTCTATAATGCACATAAATGCAAGGGAGTCAATCTCAAATGTGTTTTATTCCATGTAACGAGGTTGCACAAGAGCTCCAGGCCCATCCTTGGCTCAGTCAGTCACTGGAATCCCATCAGTGCAGTGGAGGGTGACCAGGCTCTCAAGATGGCAATAGTTCTCCTACTCCAGGTGTTGGCTGGTGTGCCAAGCAGCTTCATTTCCCAACAAGGGCCTCTGTTACTCTCTTCAGCCTGGAAGGGAGAGTTTGAGGGGAGAGCTTGAGGGACAATTGCTAACTGCTGGAATAAAACACTGAGTTGGAACACATCAGTTTACCCACATCAGTGGCTGGGATTTGTTCTGGCTTTCGGTCTGGTGAGAGCACCGGATTTGAGATGACCTGCCCAATGTTTAATTCTCATTTTTGGGAAGTCCTGAGTGCTGTGGATGTTCTCTGATATACCCACATGTACAGGTGAGAACGGTAACACTTCAGCAAAAATAAGGAGAGATTTTTAGATTAAAAAAAAAAAAATTCTCCTTTTCTCCCTCCCCCCCAAAAAAAAGAGAACTATCTACAACACTGCCATTTTTCACTTTTTTACTACATTTGACAGAGTTTCTGGTCAAAAGGAGACTGAAAGAGATATATACAGACCTAGCATCTCTTGCCCTTTTCTCATCCATTCAAATTATTATGTGGCTGTTTCTGGGGAAGCTGTGAGGGAGGATCAAAATGCCTTCTTCAGTGAGTAACTGTAATTTGGAAATGAATGATTTCAACAGGAGAAACAGAGACACCTTCCCTGGAAGGGTCAGTAGACAGAAGCTTAAGCTCATGTGAGAAATGTGAGCTTTCAGTCTGAATTGGAAACAGGATCTTGGATCTATCAGATCACAGGAGAGCACAATAAGTATGGAGCTGTTGCCTTTTCTAGAGTAGAATGAGCATGTGCCCATTTCTCCTCCTGGTTTATCATATAAAAATAATTGGTTTTCAAGGCGATACAGGCTTGAAAAATCTTTGAAGGATGAGAAAATGGATTTCCATGCATTGCCACGTGTGAACTTTAGAGAAGGATTCTGTACATCTGGGCACAGAATATTGTTTGCCATGGACTCAAAAGCCAGAACATGCCTTTCCTATTTAGCACATGAAGCAACAGAGACAGTCCTGTCCAAGGACTTAAAGAGCTGTGAGACACTCAAAAGTAAAATGTACACCATTTCAGCTCCTTGTGATTGACTCCTACACACACATAACTGGCAAGTATTATGAAAAGGAACAAATATCAGTTCCTCAGGCCAGTGAGAAAATTCTCTAATGGTGAAGATTTCTGAAAACAAATGGATTTCTTCCATGAGGTATTTAGAATGAAAAATGTGATAAGTTATAGTCAGTCATTAGCATTTGTTCAACAATCTACTTATTAGTGTTTCGTACACTTCTGGTTCAAACTTTTAATGGAAAAAGAGTGGAATAAATGGGGTAACACTAACCAGATGGTCCTGTATGTGGAATTTCTAAAGCTTTTTGTGTACTTTATGTTGAAGATAACAAATCACACAGGTCAACAGCTAGTGTCAGCTAGTGAGAAATGATTGTACATTTTAAGGAAGAAAAGCTCTTGAGGTCTTAGTTGCATTGGTGTCAGGGATTCAATTTTGCAATTTTCACATGGAAATGAAGATGCTTCCAGGTGAGGCATACTGCAGAAGAAATGTTTAAAGAGGCATTTGTTTAGATTCCAAAAACTAGGTTATCTTAGACACATTTAGGTTCAGGCCATCTCCTCCTTGCTTTTCGTTTAATTATGTTTCTATTTTATCTTTGGCATCTGCAGAGGAATATAGGAATAATTAGGAATAGAGCTAGCTGATGAAAAATTAAGGCTCTGCAATATTGTTTCTTTATATGCTGTTCTAAAATTTAAAAAAATCAGAAAGAAAATCTGTGATATGTTTTGCTTTTTGATAGCTAGCTTCGTGTGTTTCAACATTCTGAGAGTCATACACTTGCTAAGAATATCTGTCTGATACGTGGCATATCTAAGTCATCCATCCCTATAGTATCTTGCCAGGTCACTGTAGTCCTGCTGAAATATTTTGACACAGAATTTCATCCAAACAAATAAATAGTGTATGATGGTGCCATCTATAGCCCAGACAGCTCAAGGGATTAGTAATTAGTTATATAGCCTTTTACTTAGGGATTGTTACTTAAGATCAGACTCAGAATGTCACTTCTAGCCACAGGCTTGGCAAGTTGAAACAGTTGTTTCTTTCTGATCCTTGTCAATGAGGTAATGTCTAAGTCATCTGGGGCAAAGTAGAAGAAGAAACTGAATTATAATTTCCAGAATTGATTTCTCAAACTCATTTTTATGTAAAGGCAATAGGCAATAGTTTTTAACTCCTGCCTACCTGTTCCATGAGTACAAAAGAAAACTTCCAGATACCAGAAAACTTTCACTGGCATTACCTCCTCAGAAGGAGACAAGTGTGACATAGTTTCAAGTATATTTGCCAAAGGTTGTTGCATCACAGAAATCAACAGCAACAGGATGAGCAATTCAGAGCTAATGTTCTTTCATAAGACAATCTCCTTCCTGTAACTCAATAGATACATCTAGATAATGGTCCAAGAGCTACAAAAATAAAAATTTCCTTAAAACTGAATTGTTTACCTATGGCCAGTTTCTAGGTGGACCTCAGAGAAATGAACCACTCTGGAGATGCAGCCTTACACATGTGCAGCAGGGATTCAACTTTTTGGAGTAAAGTTAAAACCTCAGCTGTAAAAAATCTAACTGTCGTAGAGTTCTTTTCTCTTGTTCAAATCAATCTTGATATTAGAAGTTATTATATTCTTGCAAAGGAGTACATATCAGATTTTCTGCCAAGGGTAGACCGTCTTTTTAAACATAGCATTTACCTTTTGAATAACTCCTCAGGCTAGGCTTGTCTCTCCTAGAAGACACTTGTCATTAGTGGCAGAAGAAACTTCACTTTTGACACATGTAGAGTGAAACAATGTAGAAGTTTATTCACCATGGCATCTTCCATAGATGAAACATCTCTAAGCATTTTGCAAAGCTGTACTGCTTTCTAGACCCAGAGGTAGCGAACAATAAAAGAGCCATAGGCAAAGGAGGAAAGATGAGCTTCCTGTGAAAGCAAAAGCAGATTATTATTGACCAAACTGAGTTTTATTAATCATCTTAACACCAATGATTGATACAGGGTGGATGGAGAAGTGTGGGAGGATTGTATGTGTGTTCTGTTATTTGTAATGTGATGAGAAGTATTTATCTTCTATTTCCAAATGACCATGCACAATGCAAAAGTGTTCTCATTGCAATGACTGTATTATCATAGCTTATGTGCTGAACTTCAGATGGAATGTTGCTTACTGTCAGCTGCCTAAATGAGTTCACCCTCATTTAGGCAGGGAACCTACATTCTATTTATTAAACAAAGGATCAGTAAACTTACCTGGGAAATGCTTTTTTCCAGTTTTGTAGAAATTATAGAAGGAATTATTTGAAACACTGTTTGAAAGAAAACCGGAAAATAAACCTTTTTTTTTTTCCTTGGATTGTTTTAGATTTTTGTATCCTATTTGACTAATTAATGATTTCAAACTAGTAGTAAAGATTACACCAAGAAGTGACATGTCCTCTTACATAACATACATTCATGAACAGTATTTTCTGTAGTGCACTTATATCTTTGTATTTATGCTTTGCTTCACATGTGTGAAAGCTTGTGCAAAGGTGTTTTTCTAAAGGTGTTCAATTTTTGCTTATTATGTTAGATATGCGGTTCTCTCCATTGTTATATCCTATTTTGAAATGTTTCCTTGAAGCAAGTATAAAAACAGGGCAAGAGATGCTCTATTCAGTTTCTAAAATGCCTCAGTAAATTCCTGTCACAGTTACCTCATGTGGTAGACTGGAGCTGAAGGAATCATTATCACAGGTGCTCAGCACCTCAGCTTGGACCTGGAAGTTGTAGAACAGGGAACAAGTTTACTGTATAGTTGAAGCAAAAAGACAGTTTTGTTTAGTTCAGTAATTCAGTTAAAATAATTTTACAAAGTGTTATAAAATTTTGAGGTACAGCAGTCAAGGATAACACAGCACAGTTATATTAAATGATTATTTGCACAGGTAATTTGTTTTGATTTTCAAAGGGTAGCCCACAGTCTGGAGGCTCTGCATAGATAAACCTAGAAGTGGTGCTGTCCTTTGCTCTGAAGAGTTACTTGCACAGATGTTTCCAGATGTAGAAGCTCAATAATCCTGACTAGATGTCCCATTACTGGTCAGTAGTAAAAAATGAGATTGGGATGTTTGCAGAGTGAAATCTCTTGCTGATTTGAGCTCTGGTCTTGTGAGCACTTAACATTGTGCTTATTGTTATGCAGATGCATACTCCCACTGAGCACTCCAAATTGTGTACATAAATATTTTCGTAAGTCTTAGAGATCTGGTTTGGTGAGTGCAGGCATAACGTGTGTAATGCACAATCTCAGCTGCTTCTGAGGTACTCAGTCACTGCCTGGAGACAGACAGAGCAAGCTTTAATATGAAATCTCTCCAGATTAAGATTTTGGTATTATAAGTTTGATTTATGTGTGGGAAGAACATTTGGATGAGATATATTGGAAAAAAATGTATCCCATCCATTAGCAAAGAATGTAATAATTAGGACAGGAAAATACCTGGCTCAGAACGTGTGATATGACTCAGAATTGTGTCCTCAAGTCATTATGCAGACAAAAAACCCCCACCACTCGCTTCAGTGCGAGTTTTGCATGTGTAACAGCTGTCACAGTGAGACCATTAATCAGCTGAACCACCACACAGGTGGAGGATGAGAAACCACCTTCTGTGCTAGAGGTTGGATATAAAAATTACTTCGCACGGGGTCCGTCTGTCTGTGCTGCTGTAGCTGCAGCAATGCAAATCTCTGGTGTAGATCTCTTTCACCACTGGCATAAGATGTTTTTGTACAATTTCCTCTTTTAAGTATAGAAGGAAAAATATAGACTGCAGTGAAATGCTAGAAAGATCATGATTTTGCTCTAAGCTGTGTTTCTGCTGTTAAAACTTTTGCAATAAAAGACACACCTATTTTATTTTACTTGATATATTAGTACACTATGAACTCATATCAATTGTATACAGTTAGACAAATGAACGGTTTACTTTTGATTGTGTGTGTTGAAGTACCCCAGGTTATTTTGCTAAATTTTGTCATTTATTATTTCCTGCTGTGTATAATGACAATTTGTGAAAAACAGAGGTTTTTCCTTTCTCTCCTGGCCATATCCAAACAAACAAACAAAAAAAAAAAAAAGAAAAGAAAAAAAGGAAAAAAAACCAAAACCCTGATCAGAATAAGCACATCCCTTGAAATAGAGACACTTTCCACCTCCTCTCCATTTGCATCATGTGATATGGCAAGACATCAAATGATACAAAGATGTGTAAAGTGACAAAAAATGAAAGATAAATTAGAAGAATGTTTTTTGGATAGACTGTTCCTATTCAATTTTGTTGATAAGAATTTAGTCTTAATTTCTGACATACTCATTTTATCAGCTAAATTTCCTAATTTGTATTATTACAGATAATTACCAACGTATATTTATTTTTAAAACTTTATTTGTTCAATTAGAAGGTAGATTTCAGCCTTTATCTTTGTAGGTAGCTGATCCAAGACAGTTTTATGTAAATGGCTTAATTAATTGCTACCTTTCACTTGAAACAGCAACTTACAAAGGAAGTAATCCTTTTCGAGTGGCATAACATGTTTTAAACAGTAAAACACCCACAATACTTTTCTCAGGCACCTTGGCACACAATTATAAGTTATTTGACAGAGGTAAATGTAATAAACTGCAAGGCTTCTTCCCAAATTATGTCTTTTCCATGTAATTAAAATAGCATCAACCTTAAGTGCAGTGGCTCTGTAGTCTTCAAATCTACATTATTAAAAGACTTAATTATGCAGAATTACAAAACTTTTTTATAAATGGTTCGATGTGTTGGTGGTAAAGATGTGATCTGTGTGGCCTACTTATTAAGTTTACACTCTTTCTCAAGCAATTAGTTGTTTCCAAGTGTTTGGTGCCTTGCTCTCCCTCCCAGGCTATCCTTGGAAAACGCTGCCAATGCACTGCTTTTAGAGGATGTGGTGACAGGGCTTTTTCTTTATGGCCACCAGACAACAGCACAAATCTCTCCTGGTGACCATCTGCCTCTGGGCTTGCCTGGATTGCAGCTGCACACTGTCCTGACCCATAGTCCTGGAAGGAGGAAGGAGAGTTTGGGATATTCTCTCTCCTCCTGCCATGCCCCAAGGTCCATTTTTTGTAGATACTGAGCCTTCCATCAGTGTTTTCCCCAGATGCATCCTATTCTACCACAGCAAGAGGCATTCTGTAGTGGAAGTAGTTTGTAAAACCCAGAAGAGGGTTGTTGAGGTCGATATGTGATGGTAAAGGCCTTGATTCTGCATGGTTGCATGGTGCTGCATGGACCCTTTTCTTAGTCTTATGCTTTTGCTTCATAAGAATAGTGGGAGGAAATAATACACAATCCTTTTAAAAAGAGACAATTCTTCATGTCATTAATAAGGGAAATCAAAAAATACTCACTGTGCCCACTTATCTCGTCTGCTGCTTGCTGTTATCCTTGTTTCTGAACTTCATTCCAAACTGGTGATCCTGGGGGAGGGGGAAGGATGAGTGGGTGAATGAATACATGTCTAGAAATATGGCAAGCTTTCACTAGAGATGCTCCAATGCTGTCCTCATTATTGTCCCATTTTATTTGGCAGAGTGACTCTTTTCCCCTTAAATGTGCAAGGGTTTAATTAATACATTCCAGTTGTCAAACCCAGTTCAGCTTGATGAGCAGGAGAGTGTAGAAATGCTAGATTATTTGTTTGCATCACTAGGCAATGGGGAAATACCTCCTCCACTGGTTTTCTTTGCAAGTAGTGACAGCAGCATTTTGACAGAGACAAAGGGATAAAAAATGTGCTGGAAGGACTAGAAGAATTAATTTGTAATAGATAATTGGATCTGTATGGCAATGATATGAGTTTGGAAGAAACTCAAGAGGAATAGCTCTCTAGGTTTTTAGGTTTCACTCTAATGTCAAAATAGCATCTGCATGCCTTATGCATTTTAAAATTTAAGAAAATACATATCTTGCTTCCTTATTTAGCTGCCCCACTGACTCTCTGACAAAGGTCTGGATATACCTATTTTTATTATTAATTGAACCACAAGAGAAAAATTTGGCTGTTCTTTTGGGAATGTGACACAGTATCACTGTTACTTTCCTCTCTTGCAAAAGTTAGATTTACTCTTGCACCAGCCTCTGAGACAACTGTCTTTTGAATTTTGCAAGGCTCACCTTTTGTTGCTGCCTGATCCTACAGCAGATCCTCAGGGAAGGGTGTAGCTCATTGTTACAGGAGATCCTCTCATTCAATGGAAATGAATCCATTGAATGCCAGGATGGAGACAATACCTGCATTCAGCTCTGTAGAGAGCCAGTGGTGAAAGGAGATTGCCATGGGGGTGTCCCAAATGTACTCTGCACAACTGCAGCTGCTAAAGCTGGTGGTGTCTGTACCCATTGCAGATTATTCAGATTTGCTAAGTTTGTCTTTCAGTATATCTTGATGCAGTAATCAAGCCTAGAGGCCGTAAATGGAGACAACGATGCTTGGTAAGAGCAACTGACAAATGAAGACACATTATTTTTTTAAAAAAAATTTATCAGAGGGTGATCAACATTGTTGCCCTCCTTTTAAAAAGGTGTTATGGGCGATCCCTGAAATTATAAACCTGGGAGGTGCCTCACTGTAAAGAAATATGGTTGAGGGAATGATTAAAGATAAGTTATAAAGGACCTAGATGAGGATAATATGATGGGGACAAATCAGCACGATTTCTATAGCCTCTTAGATTTCTTTGAAATAGTTAACAAATAATGGATAAAGGAGAACCAGTGGATATAATTTATTTAAACTTTCAAAAGGGTTGGATAAAGTCTTTTAAAGGAGGCAATTAAGGAATCTTGCTAACAATAGAGTAGGATGTAAAGTCGTGTCATGGATTTAAAACTGATTTAAAGACTCAAAGTTGAAAGTAAGATTAAATGCCCATTTCTTGCTGCTGGAAGGAGACAATAATGGCTGTTCAGGGGTGGGGCTAGGAATGGCAGACTTCGTTATTTTTAACATATATATTTTATTAAATTGCTATTGTGCATAGAATATGATTAAGTAGTATTCCCTAGGAAATACTGTAGGTTAATATTAAGTGTCTGTGTTATAGAGACTGCTCTAGTGCTGTCATGCTGCATTCAAAAGGAGAAAAAACAGGAAAATAGAGGGAACAATAGCAATAACACATCCCCCAAAAGATGCTTCTCCACTGAAAAAAACATGACCCGCTTTCTGTACCATCTAATCTAAACCAGCACAATTCATGAAACACACCAGCCCCAATCCAAGAACAAAATCAAATTTCAGTCTAAAGTGTCCAGGGAAGCTTTGTCCATCCTTTGAACTCGGCATATCTGCCTGTTTACTGCAATCAGCCCTCGCCGCAGTGGAGCTGTGATCTCTGCTGGGGCTGGCACCAAGGCACTCCATGGCCAAGGCAGCTCTAGCCTCAGGTAGGGCTGGGGAGGAGAAGGGGAAATTGTAGAACAGCTCTGCAAACCTAGGCTCGTTCAAATAATAAAATTTGGAATAAGATTTTTCACAGAAAAGGTAAAATATGTGTCACAGAAATGTGCATACATTTAGAGCAAACTTGTAAGCCCTGAATCTGTCATAACTCATCAGGAAAGTGACACTGGTCTATCCCACTGAGGTCCATGAGGACACATCCAGGTGCATAAAAAGATAGAAAAGTCTGCTCCATGCTGGGTGTGTCCTTATCTTCAAGAGACTGTCTGGCCCCAATAACAGGTGTCCTCCCCCTAGCAGAGATGGACAAATTTTCAGAACAATTAGAGACGTTGGGACATTCTGGATGAGAAAAAATTTAAAATCTGTGCCTATTTTATATGGGGAGGAGAAGGATAATCAATTATGGAAGGAGAACTACAGCAAGGGCTGGTCAGATGCTTGCAATTCTGGAAGTCAAAAATCACCTGCATTTAATGTCTGTGTGGCAGGAGAGGGAGTGGAGAACACTTCTTTCCCTTAGTAACAGGAATCTCTTGGCACAGGGTATTGCTGCAGACAGCCAGTTCTTAAATCTCATAGCAGGGTGCATTATCATAAAGAGTATCATGTAACAGAGTTAGCTGAGGTCTGCCTGGTACTGAATAACACTAAATAAAACCCCTCCAGTTAGTCCCTACCCCCAAATTTCTGCACCTTGAATGTGGTGTGCTCCTGATGAGTGGGGCTATCAGAAATAAGACTCAATGCAGTGGACTATATTTAAGCACAGTAGCAGAATGATATTTTGATGGTTAATTTCTTTGATCTTCTGTTGAATTTAAATTTGCCTACAGTGGTTTCCCAGTTTCAATTAGTACACAAAACAAACTTTGCGTATTTTCCGAGATTATGTTCTTCATTATATGTTGCTGTAGTTTTATGTGCTGTTGCCAAGAAATCTGCTTTTGACAAATTGCACAGGAGGCATTTTGAGATTGTGATGGAGTTGATTGAGTTTTGGCCAAATCCTGTACACTTTTATCACTGAAGACTGAAATACAGATGCTTGTTACATTAAAATATATAGAATTTGCTTTGGCCCTGAAAATCTGTGTCACATTTTAAAATAATCAATTTGGGTACAATTTGAGTTAAGTGGCAAGTAAACAATGCAAATGAAACTGTTTTGTTAGCTAGAAAGTAATTGAAAATCTGCAACTAATTATAAATTGGCAATATACAAGTCTCCAGGAAGCTGAAAGGAATACTTCGCTGATATATTGTTTAGTTATATTCAAAATTAACTTACTCTGCAGTTTGTGCAAGAGATTTTATTGCTTATTGTAACTTTACTTTTGAAAAATTAAATAACTCGGATTTCATATGAGAAAAAGTGTAATTTTTTAATCATAGATAACTCTTGTTATGTCACATAATTATTTTATTTTTTTTATTTCACATGGGCCTTGAGCTTCAGCTTTTGTATGGAGGTTTGAATTTCTTCAATGTTTGTCAGTATTCTAAGTCTTGATTGGCACCTTCATTGTGTTTTTCAGCTCATCACCTCAACACATTTCTTATGCATTAATGTAGCTGTACAATACCTTTGAGAAATAAGAATGTGTTGTCACATATGAAAAAAAATTCTTTGCTTGTATATGGTTGAAAAAAGTGTGGGATTGGCTGGAAAACATCTATTGTCAATGCCACCTAGAAATGTAACACCAGGAGCTAGTCAAAACATCCAGGTAATTGTCACGTGGATTTGTGTTGCCAGAATGTGTGCCATGAGCAGACATCAGGTTTTGGTGAATATCAACTTTTGTGATTGAAGAATTGTTATTTAAAAGGAACATGTAAATACACAAGTTTAGATAAATCAATGTGAGTAATTACTGAAGCCCAGTTTAACAATCCTTGATGTACATAACATCATTCAAAAAGCATTGCACAGAATTTGGAGAAGTGCAGAGGGAGAAATACTTTTCTTAGCATGCTCTGAAATATCCTTTATCCCAGAGCAGCAGAGCATGATGGGAAGCTCAGTGCTGTCTCTATTTTGGTCTTGTCACCAGAAGCCCAAGAGGCTCCATAACAAGCATGGACCCAAACTCCTGTGAGAATAAACCTTCTCAAGCTCTTCCAAACTCAGAGTAGTTCAGGTAAGATGCAGAGGATGCAAAGTGGGTTTGGGGGAGAAAGGAAACCCTGCAGTTACCATTGTACCATTCTCTATTATGCAGCTGGACAAGCAAAAGAATATAAAGATTAAAAATTATGTCCTCAATTCAGATAGAATAGAAGTTAGAGCCATGGGAGAGCTCCAGACTCACAGTGCCAGGCTAATCTTCATTATGTTATATTCACCCACTTGGCAGTTGCTTTCTCTGAATAAACATTTCACTGATGTGTACTCTCCTTTAACAAACCTTGAGTCGGAGAAATTTCAGACTGGAATTTTCTAGAGTCCTGTGCTGTTTCCCCATAACCCAGTGCTGATTAAGTGAATCATATATGCTTCTGATAATTTTTAATATGAAGTCTTGTAGTCAACAACTAGTAGTGGTATCTTGTGAAACCTTTGAAAAACCACTTAGAAGTGGTTCAGCACTGTCCTGTGATACAGTGTGGGCCCAGATATGATGCTTGTAGAGCTGTGTAGGGGAGATGTTTCCTAGTCAGTCCCATGCTGAGGAAATCTGGACAGTCTGTCATTAAAAGGAAAAAGCTTCAGCCAAGGAGCAGGAGTAGACATATTTTCTTTCTGCAGTGAACATTTCCAGAGACATTCTCACAGTCCTTGTGTAAGTAGCTCCTGTGAGTACAGGCTGAGGGATGAAATCCGTAAGTACCAGGCTTAAACAAGCGAATCTGCATCCAGAGCATTTTAATAAAATGTTAGCTTGGGTTGTGGGGAAGGAGGGGATGAAGCACTGGGGGAATGGAGAATATGAGTCATGGCATCCACACTGAAACACTGAAATACTTTGAGCACGAATCACAATATAAAATTTTAAGGGCTTGATCCTGCCTTTGGCTATGCTGGTGCATATTGTTACATATCCTGTAAAATCTACTACTGTTACATGGTACATGGTACTGTGCACCCACATAACTAAGCTCTGAGCTCTTGGTTTTTATAGCTTTTATTTTTTAAATCCTGTAAATGCTGTTGGACTTGGCTTTTTAGAATGTTGAATAGATGCAGCAAGATTTTCCTAGGCTTCCTACCCACTTACAACCCCGAATAATTAGTGGATGTGTTGCATTTTTCGATAAAGACTTCTTAGAGAGCTGTTTGGTGAATAAGGCCACACAGAATGTGTCATTGTTGCTGCTGCAGGTTTTGAGTTTATTTGTGTATTATGGGTACTGTATACCACATAATAATGAAAAGCTATATGCTCCGGTCTGCTGGTTCACTACACAGTCTGTGTGATTACAAATTGTTTGAATAACAGTGGACTATTGAAACTCTATCCAGATGTGCGTGTTGCTAATTATGGGAATACCCACAAAGGCGGATTACCTCTTTTGTTAGCATTTCCAACCCGTTTAAAAACAGGAAAGTGAAAAGCATGTAGGCAGCAAATAAGAAGCAGCCGTACATGTCAGAGATGAAGACTTCTCATAATTAATTCCCAGGGAAGAAAAACTCTTGACCTGGCAGGAGGCTTTTCTGGAGTGTAACCAGATGCAATTTAATGCACAGGAGAGATATCCCAAAGTGGCAGGTTCTGAAACAGTTCCAGTGATGGTATAACGTCATTCACGGCAGGTAAAGCCCAGTAAAGAAAGACATGGCAGGGAGAGGGGATCTTGGCTATTGTCAGCTTTCTGGCATATTTATTAAAAAAAATTTTAGTAACTTAATATGAGGTTTTGGAAGGACAGGTAGGAGAAAATGTGATCATGTCTTTCCAAAATTTAAGTACTTTTCATTTAATGAGTTGGATCACTGTCCAGAGGGGGGCTTTTAGGATGAACAGTACTCAGAGTATGAAGGACTCAGTGTGTTTCCAGACACCACACTGGGATGACAATGTTTTCACATTGTCTTCCATAAGTTCTGTCTACTGGCTTTGGACGAGGAAGAACATCATGTCTAGTCATAATGTGACCCTCAATCACTTTTTCTCTTTGCTTCATTTCATGAGTTGCCATGAATTGCACAGGAGATGAAATGCAGAAGGTAGGAGAAAATGCCAGTGGCAAAAATTCGGTATGGGATCCAAACTGTTTGAGGAAAATGGAGGAACAGATGAAAGAAAAGGTGTTGAATGACTTAGCTACCTGTCTCCTTAGCAGCTTGTGATGAGGAGATAAGTAGTTTATAGCAACCTTCACTCAAATTTCTTTATTTTTCTCCTCTTTTTTTCTTCTATTTTTTTTTTTTCTTCAAAAGATGGGGAATAAACTAGAGAAACTGACTTTTCCAGCTTCTCTGGAAGAGAGAGAATATATCTGAATTAGACTTAAACCTACTTTGTATAGCTTGATTTAAATAAAAATGATGTATTTCCTCCTGAGTGATTAATAGCCAAGTGTGGTGACATACAGGAACAATGAGCTTGACCTTCTAGGTAAAGGATAATGTCTCTACACATTTTCCCCTAAATAAGTTGACAAGCAGTGAGCATGGTTTTTGTGACTTCTGATCTTGTAAATGCACACTTATAAGTGATTTGCCTGTTCCTCTGAAGGAAGTCCTGCGTTCTGTGGGACACGTGTTAAATAAATTCCAAATGGCCTAATGTGAGATGTTGAATCCCAGCAGCCAGGGTCTGTGCAAACAGGCTGGCCTGCCAGGGAATTTGAAGTGTGAAATACTGTGAACTGGAATCCTGAAGTTAGAGAAGTTTCACATCCTCTGGACATCCCAGCAGCTTATTCACCAGGCCAGTAATTCCTCCTCCTCTTCCTTGGGCTTGTAGAGTGAATTTTTCTGTTACATGGAGTGAACTTTACTTTCTCTTCGGTCAATGTTTCTTTCTGCCCCCAAGTGTGAGAGCATCAAAGATGCTACAGCTATCCATATGGCTCTGATGGGGTGTTTGTATGGAAACAGAATCAGCCTGCATGCCAACTAGACCTTACTGCATACCTTTATCAAGCTTCAAAATCTAGACTAGGGGACAACTGCTGGCATTGCCCTGGGCATGAAAAATAGCAAAGAATGGAGTATTGATGGGAAAGAAGTCACCTCCATAAGTTGCTTCAGTGTTAAACATTCATTACTTAAAAAGAAAAATGCCTCTACTTGACTTCATATTATTGCTTTGGATCAAGCAAATGTTAAAATCAGTTTCAGAAAAGTGCTTTGCCCAGTGCTTGACTTCTGCTTTCCTGTGGGAGCTGTGGTTAGTACTTTTGACTCACTCAGTGGAAAAATGGGCCATAGAATGATTTGAGTTCGAAGGAAAAATGTCACACATACTGCCTCTGTGGTTTTCCTTCACTTGTGGAGATTTAGACAATCTCTGCCTCTCAGGAGTTCCAAGGGATCATAACACAAGCTTCCACATCCCGTGGAGATCCTGCACTATGTTGGATCTGTCCTGACTATGTTCCTAATATCCCTATGTACCTAGAAGAGCTCTCCTCACAGCAGGGCTCCCCATCTCCAGCCTTCTACCAGTTCTGTATTTCCCTAGAGACTGCAAGCAGTGTTTAGCAATAGCTGGATCAGCATCAAATTCAGCCTATGTCCACTAGAGTCCCTTTGACCTGTTGCTGTGTGATTCAGCAAATATCCAGTCTCCCAGGAGTTGTAAGACTCAGTAAAACACTTCCCGTCTCCAAATCCCAATCCCGTTAAATTAGGGCCAGGTTTTGTTTCTTTTGTTTCTTTTTCCATGCTTTGGAAAGGAAAGAACATTGTCAGCAGGTTGGTGTGCTCCACCCACAGTCAGGCAATGTAACAACCCCAAACTGGAAACACAGGACAATCCAACCCCAGTCAAGTCCATGACCCACGGGCTCAAAAGTGAGAGGAAATTACAAATGCTACCTTTGCAGTTAATCCATCATAATGGATAACTTTTCTCCCTTCCTCTCTCTGTCCTTTGCATGCAGAATTGTTTTTTTAAAGGATTCAATTGAAATGTTGCCTGTCTCTTCCAGAAGGGAAGCTGCTGAAAAAGAGATCACGTTGTGAAATGCAGTAGGTACACTAGGCTGTCTTGTCCTTTCTCTGTGATAAGCACTACACTGAAGTCTACTGTCATTTGTGTGTACATGTGAATATCTTTCTGTAATGGAATAAGAGTGTTTGTAAAAATGGCTACTGAAGTGCCCAGCCAGTGCACTTACTGCAGGAGAGTGACAGGATAAGAGAAGTGGCAGAAACAAAGATAGGAAAAGAGATTTTTGCACTAACAAGTGTGAACCGATAAGCTTGACCTGTATGGGAAATGTAGAGAATCCTTAGTGCTCTTGTCAGGCCAAAATTAGCCATGCCAATTTGTTTTCAGCAGCACTGATCTCTGAGAGCCCTTTACTTATTTTCTCATTTGTGGAAGAAAACTGCTGGCTCACTGCACTCCACTTAAGAAATTCTTAGCAAGCTAATTCACTTAGGCATAAATAACTTTCCTGGGTGTTGAAGCCTGGGGTAGGAATCAAGAGGATCTAGAGAGGTGGATGGGGAGGTGTTATGTGGAGGTTTTACTGGCCACATGGATAAGTTATGTGTGTCATCGAAACGGAGTGCCTAATCACCTCCAACATGTCATCACAACTGCAACATGCTCAGCAAGGCAAGAGGGAGGGAAGAAAATACATATTTCTTTCTCAAGTATGCACAGCTAGGAAACAGCCATCTCATTTTTCATCTTCCTTCAGGGTAGGTGTTCAGGCCGTGTCTCTGCCAGGGAATGGGGGCTGTGTGCTTCACACAGGAATGAAGTGTGGTGTTTTAAAGAGATTTTGAAGTGCTGTTTAACAAGTAAGCACTTCTGATTAGAGTATGGGAATAGAGAAGTAGTCTGTACGTGATTGATTTTAGACAGTTTGGAAAAATTGGAAACCAAGGAGGCAAAGTCTGTAGTAAACAAGAGATTGCCAAGTTTCTAGTTTTGTCTGTTTATTTAACTAATTCTTCCTTGCGGGAAGAAGGGAAGGAAAGATGAGTTGTGCTGGCATAGAATGATAGTCTGAGTATCTGTATGGAAAGAAAGAGAAATGTCAGTGCTTAGGTGAGTCAGAAGGGGCTGTGGTAGCATCACTGGGACGTCTTCTCCAGCTCCTGTGTCAGAAAAGGTTCCTCAGTTGTAAATTGGTAATGAAAAGGCAAATGAAATTGGTCTTTGAATAGATGAAAGAATGGAGACTCAGAAAGGTTGCGCCCATAAAGGAGGGGGACATAAGAGAAAAGGATTAGGGTTGGTGTCTGCAAAGACACCACAGGGAAATGAGCCTTTTGGCTGCTGAGAGTCCAGCAAAGAAGGAGGCTGGGAGCAGGAGGGGAGTAAATCACACACCCTGTGTTGAGTCAGTGCAGGAGGGAGTGGAGGGAGCAGACTGGTCAGGGGTGGACATGAGGCTCAGCAGAGCAGTGGGGCATTAGGCACTCACAAAGGAGCAGAGAGGAGGCAGCTCATATTAGGTTATCACAATTAGATTCTACTGGGGGTAAGGAAATGTGATTCAAGGGGTTGGTTGTAAAATTGGGATTTCCTTGCTAATTTTATCAGATCTCACATCATGTCGAATCTCATCCTGTTCAAGTGGATATTAAGAAACTGTCAAAACAGAAATTGCAGTAACATGGAAATAGGGGCAAACAGAGTGGTCCAAGGATGGAAAGGAAATTTTTGGGCTAAGCTATGATTTTTCTTGTGTTTCAAAGGCTTCTCAGGAGAAGCATTTTCCCTCCAAAGAATTTTCTCTGCCAGATTTTTGTCTAGTTTTTGTCTGTTTGCATTTGTATTCCTTGTACCTTCCTTGTATTCTTCTTCCTTTTTTTTTTTTTTTCCCCAATCTCAAACTCCCATTTGTGAGAGCAAAAGGTGATACAAAGATATCTGTATCTGCAGCAAGAGGCAGTGTGTGCCATTAGGGCCTTGGAGGGAGGCTGGCCATGGGGGAGATCTCTTCCACGTCACCATTTTCCCCCATCTGTGGAACTAGCAGGCTATGACTAGAGGACTTTACTGAATAGGGTCTTGGAAAAATCTAGCTGTAAACTCACAAAGCCTGGCTTTGTGTCCAGAAATGGTGTTTCCACACAGTAGATCTGATTTCCATAGCTTTACACTCTTCAAAATACCAGCCAAGGCAAGTCCATGTAACCATGTTAAATTCCTTTCTTTTCTCTTTCTTAAATCAACCAATTTGTGTAAACCTCTGAAGAGACAAACCGACACCACTTTGACCAGAGAGTCAATGTTGATTTTTATTAATTGCTTACAACTTTTTTTTTTTTTTCTTTTTTTTTTAAATAAGGCCAGGTCTGTGCTGCAGATTTCTATCAGCACAGCTGTTCTGGTCAGACTGACACCTCTCAGTGAGCAAACACTACACATGTAGATGCAATTATACCTCAAAATGGTGCTTGTTTTGCTTGCGGGGATGATTTTACTGTACCACTACAAAGAGCAGATTTGCCAGTGTAAGTTTACACCGCCCCAGGAATGCTTTGTCTGTTTACTGTGCTGGTATTCCTTTATCAGTAAGGCATTTGCAGTGTAGACATGGTCTTATTTGGAGGGCTGGTTTTAATCCTGACACATGCTAAAGTGATTACACTGCTGATTGAGGACTCAATAGAAGGACTCCAACTGATTTGCTCTGGATCAGGGCCTGAAAGGAGAGGAATTATCTTGTGGTTTGAACACAGGGGTAGGAGCTCTTCTTGCACACCCTGGGTTTGATATTGACTTCATTTGTCTCTGCCTCTAAAACTGGGGTGTTGTGGAATTTGTCTTACAGGAGTTTTGTGAGAATTAGTTGTTTCATGTTCCTGTTCCAGGACACAAGTAAAATTTATATCCCCAAATGGATAGCCACTACATTTAAAATAAAAAAAATAAAAAAAAAGATAAATATAACAGCCTAGCTACTTCTGCAGCTGTTCCAATGGCACCAAATGCTATTGCAGCAAAGGCCCTGGTTCTGGGCCAGCCTATGTGACTGCTTTGAAGAGGCTCCCCTGCCTTTATGAGGTGTGTATCACAGTTTGGGATACATTGCGCCACCACGTTTCCCATGGGTGTTTCCTGGTAGCCCAAATGCTCTTTCCCTTTTATATTTACAGTATGCATGTTTTAGGATTCTGTCTAAGGGTCTTAGAGCTCTTGGATGGCCAAGTCAAACAAGGAGCAGCTACAGTGTGGGGACCTGTGTGCCAGTGCAGGGCTTTGTGGTCCTGAAATGGGTGCTGCTCCTTCTACAGGGCTTAAAAGCTGATAGTTGAGAGGGAGCAGATGCAGGAGGGCACTTTCCCCAGGGACTGTAACACCAATGTGCTTTCACTGCTCTTTCATGCCAGACCAAGAAGCAGGATTAAAAAGAAAACATCTATTGGAAAGTCCAGGTCAGTGGATGCCATGTCCTGTGGTAGTGTGGCACGTACAAGTTTGGTGGAGACACATCCCACCTTCAGACTGTCAGCTTCATGTCTTCATCAGCCTTTTGCAGAGACAGTGCCAGCATGCTGAAGCTGAAGGGCTTTTTGCATTCTCTTCATATCATCATACACTGGGCTGTATAGACTGAGCAGGTTCCAGTTGGGGCATACAATCCCTGGACATGTGAGATCACACCAAGGAGCAAATCCCTACAGGAAGCAAAATTAGCAGGAAATAGCTATTATTCATCATGTTCCTTTTTTTACAAATGATGAATCCTTTTAAAAAGCCACATGTGGAAAATGGAAAATTAGTGTTTGGAGCAGAAATCTTTATCTCTGGGAAAAGACAAGTTTCATCTTTCTTTATGGTTTCATACAGAATTTTTGGACTTCACTCTCTAATCTATAGCTTGCTTAGTCTGTGGCTGTTTATACATATATTTTCTCAACTGTCATCTATTGGCACCAGAGACAACGTCAAGGGAACAGATTTCTATGACAAATTAGTGCATAGAAGAAAGAGATGGTGTGTGGTTGTGTCTTGTGCCAGAATGATTAATTCCAGAAAGACCCCTTAAATTACAGTGAGTGCTTCAGAAATCAGAGTATTTTAATACTGGCCAGCTTGATTTAAGGCTACTAAAATTATTCAATTATGCTTCTACCTCATCTGAAGTACTTCTTGGCACTGTTGTAGGCTGCAGGGGGGAAAAAAGGGTATGTAAAAATGATTCTTCTTGCACACTGCTAGAAGAAAAACAAGGCTTTATTTGGTGTAACTTTGTCAGGGCCTGGTAAAACTGATCACAGTTAAAGTAAGCAGAAATGAGCCTGTTGTGTGCAGCAAAAAAATGATAGGTCTTCCTGGTTGATGAATGAAAATCAAGAGCACTGTAGAAGATCCTTTTTAAACCAGGTCTTCTTGAAAGTTAACAGCACTAAACCATTGCATGGGCTTGCATGTTCGACAGAAGAATCTCTGCACTTCGTTCAGGCTTACTAACAACACTTCAGTTTGCTCGATAACCAATTTCAAAACTGAGACGTAGAGTAAGTAAAGGCTGTGTTGATGGTCAAGAAAGCAGTCAGAACCACAATTAAAAAACAATATCTAGGCTATAGAATGACACTTCTGAACCTAGTCCTGCAATTCATCTTGGAAAGATTGTCTTGCACAACCCCCAGTTAATCTGCCAGTGTTTTCTTGTTGCTGTTACACTGAAACACCAGTTTTCAGGTGACAGTGAAGTAAATACAGGGGAAAGAAATAAGTGAAAAATATCACTACAAATGTGGTAAGTCATTTTCTACTGCACAGAAATTTAGGAAACTTAGTATTTTGTTTCATTATTATAACTTCCACTGTCAGTAGTGCCAATGAACGTGTTGGACACAGGTTTCTATCCATGTTATGACTTTCTTTTGTGAAGTTCAACTGGTCATGGGACTATATTGTAAAGGAAGCAGACTTATTTTAAGTCAGTGGCTGTTTTAGCTTGAATTAGTTTGCAAAATCTGAGGTGTAGTCAGAAACCCTTGACACCAGCATGGCTCTTTAGGAAGGAAGGGCTGCTTAAGTGACTATGTGTAAGTATCCTTGCTCCTGCTGGGTGATGGCCAGCTTTGAAAGGCAGCCTGGCAGGTTGTTCTTTGATCCAGGACTAAGAAAGGCATATAGGGATTCTAATGTCATTTAAATTTTCAGATAGGAAGAACCAGGATAAGTTTAAGGTCAGCTGGTTTTGTAAATATAGTCTATAATTTGAGTTTTCTTCTATAGTATTTGCAAAACATTTGTGAGCAAGGGTGGTGCACAAGTAGCTAGCTGTAGTTATACAATCTACTTTATATTTTATTTACACAGCTCTGGATTAGAAGCTTTGGATTCTCCTAGGAGCAGAAAACGAGTTTTAAAAAGATAGTTAAATATAGTGAGAAATATGAAGGGCTGTGATGGGGGAAAGAGAGGGTATGGCAGGCGGAAAGAACCCCCAGGGAATGTTAAGTGCACATGTAAGAATAGGACATATGATCCTTCTTTATTATTGTCCATTTAAAATTACAATGTGTTCCACTTAAACTAGACATGCTAATAAAATAAGAAGAGTCATTTATAGTGGACAAATTCCAAAGACCAAAGCTGTGTCCTCATTTAAATTCTGCTCTTTTGTTAGGGCACCCTACTGACATAATTCTCTATTGTTTCTGCCATTATCGCTTGCTTAATGCAGGACATAGTGTCGGGAAATTCCTGTCTGGCACTTACAAGGTGTTTCTAAAAGGGGGAACAAAAGAGTCAAGAGCACACAGGGAGCAGGAAGAAGCTGCGAGGGGAAGTGGCAGCAGAGGGAGGAATTCGAGATAGAAGCAGGGGCTGGGGGCAGACCAAGGGAAGAGGAGCAGGAGCTGGGGACAAGCAGAACCTCTCTGCACTCTACAGTCCCAGCTATTACAGGCAAATCTCGTTGGAGACTTAGCAAGCAGCTGAAGCATGGTGAAAATACAACATTTCTGAGTATGGAGTGGAGAGCCCCTCGGCTGGGAGGGCACAGGACAGAGCAGGAGGATGTGCTGGGGAAGAGAGGCTGTGCCATTGGAAACCGGGGTCGGAAAGCTGGCTCCAGGAGAGTTTGATGGAGGTTTGATGCTGAGGATTTGTGGTGGTCAGTGAATCAGGAAAGAGTTGGTGTCAAGGCCATCTGCTTCTCCTGATACTCTGGATATGAGGAGCAAGATATCCTAGCTTGCACTAGCCTGGACATAAGATTACTCTGCACTGTCATTTGTTAATAACAATGTAGTTTTCTGTCATATAATTAGAAAATACATCTTGCTTTGCCTCCAAGCACTGTCACCTTATTGCATTTGCACATTTTTCATAATATTTCAAGTGAACTGACCAGATAACATTAATGAATATATTAGATAGGCAGGCACTTTTAAGGAAAAATAATAAACATACTTGTATATTAAAAAGTTAATTCAGTCTGGAGCCAAACAGGTAATTTTCCCTTCAGCATTTTTTCACTCAGCTAAGACAGGTTGGACTAGGAGTGCAGTCACCCTGTCTACGCTCTTGGCTTGGCTTGCATACCAGGGGCGAATTTTCTTGAGAGACAGACAGCAAGATGATCTGATTGGCCTCGGTCCAGGGCGTGCTCACAAAGGGCCCTTTGATGGAGGGCTCCTTGGTGAGCCCTGTACCAAAAGCTGCCTGCCACCCTCCTTTCAAAGATACCCATTTACAGTAATTCAGGGAGGGGGAAAAGGGAAATAAATAAAGAGACGTCAAATAGGGGGGTTGCCACAGGAATAATTATGTTACTGGGCTTGGAGGGGGTAGGGAAGAGGAGGGGGGAGTTATTAAGTAAACTGCTGGATGTTGAAGTAGCTGTTTGGCAACAATGCAAGAACATAAGGCATTTGCAATTAAGCTCATTAAAGCTTCATCATTTTGCTTATCAATCTTTTCTGAAAAGGGTGGGGTGAAGCACCATATATTAAAACATGGCTGCTTTTATAGATAAGGAGTGATCACTGCCTGTTTGACTCTCTGAGCTGCCCTGTAGTACCCATCCTGTGATGGCATACATGATTAGCTGATTTAACTCCCTCTTGTACACAGGCAGTGTACAAATAAAACTTCATTTATAGAAGTTGCTTATTGTGTCCCTGCACTCCACTGCTGCAACACCCAATTCCTTCCTATTATCTTGTTTGGTCTCCTGCCTATCTGTCAATTTTGATCCCATTTGTTCTCAAAACAGTGGTTTTTGGAAGAGTATTTACTGAAACCTCCACACCATGAAATGAGGGGAAAGTGAATTATCAGAAGGTGATTATCAGAACCATTACTTCCTCAGTCAGTGGGGGATGTCCTCTGACTGGAGTTCATACTATTCCATGCTAATCAGAGGCTTTGAGTTCCAGTGGAAATAACAACAACTTAAAGATACATTAGTGGATAGAACTGATCTGAGTCATTCCAGATCTCTTGGAGACCTCAGCCTGCTTGAACTGACTTTTAACAAGGCCTCTCCTGGCTGAGGGACAGTGGAGTGTGTGAGTTGATGGGCAAAGCCATCAGAGCAGCAGTCTTGGTGTGAAAGCCTTGCAGTAAGAAATGCAGCAACACTGCTTTCTGCTCTGGAGCTGTTTCCCAGAGTACAAGGAGTGAGATCTGGGAAGAAATCAGGTCTGTCTTCTGGTAAGGTAAAAGTCAATATGTGCCACTAGAGATTATTGCAGATAGTAGGTGTGTAAGGACAGGATTTCAGATACAGATACTTCTCATCATCCAAGATCTTCAGAGCACTGTAGATGTGAGCTAAGCCCTGCACCATCCCTTTGTGGGAGGTGAGCTTTGCTTTCACTTTCCAGATGGAAAAGTTCTGGCATAGAGGTAACCACAAGAGGCACACTGGGTGTCTGGGGCAGGTGTGAACCCAGAAGTCTTGGTTCTCACAAGAACAGTTTCTCCAGTATGGCCTTGACCTTGCAGCTCTGTGATTTCCTCTGTGTTTAAGTTGACAGCAACTGTACTGAGCTTCATAATTTTCTTTCAAAAATGATCAGTTTTTTCTTACTTCATTTGTTTCTGGTAGCAACTCTTCCATTTGTGATACTTAGTGATGGGACCTTGTTTAGAAGTGGCTCTTTCTATAATAAGTTTCTTTAATTTCTTTTTCCATTGTCTGCACAATATATTGTCTATATAGTGTTAAAACCCACTTTGACTTTGAAAGAAGGGAAAGAAAGCAAAAAAAAAAAAAAAAGAGAAGCTGAGGAAAATAGTGATATGAAGAAGGGTATGGAAGGAGTAGCACCACTAACATGTAGGTCATATTGTCATGGGGGAATGGAAGCCAGCTTGAACTTTAATTCTTAGTTTGATCAAGGTAGTGTAAAACCAAACCCCAGAGGATTTCCAATGGAGAAACTGGATTTATATTTTACATATGAGCTGTAGTTGAAGCCAAATGTTCATTCCACTCAAACTGTGTAGGTGGATTACTTTACTTCCAGCCTTGAAGTATCATGTTTTTAGCTGCTAATAAACTTAATAAAATCCATTTCTTATTTCCCCTGGTGTACTGTGTTCATGAACCTTGATGTGCCATAAGAGCAATGCTGTCCAGAAAATTCATTTATCAAGAAACAGACAAATGATGTGTATGAATAAGTCAAGAAGAAAAAGAATATATGTACCACTGTTTCAGTGGCATTGCTCTTAACAGAATTGCCAGCTTCCTTTTTTCTTCTGACTTACAAGTGGGCCAAAGAGTTGAGAAAACTTAATAAATTATCACATCATCAACCTAACAGAGAACTAAGATATGTACAGTTTGTTTTTTGCATTTTTTAAATTGTTCCTTTCCCAATTAAAAATATCTTTCTCTACCATCAAGCTTCCAGCTTTGGCTTAGCGCCCAGAACCAGACCTGCCATATCACACAATGTGTGATCAGTCTAAGGGTTCATTGCCACTGGAACTCACTGAAGCCAAGAATTTTCAAAACTGAATGAAGGATTAGACATTTATGTAGATAACAAAAATATCTAGAATTATTGTAGCTAATACAAAGATAAAGAGATAAAGGAGATAAAACATCACTTTTGAAAGGTGTTAGATAATGTTTAATATTTAGAATTGGGGTGAAACTTCCTTCCAGGAGGAGGTAGACTATCACATGGTATCTTTGAACTTTACTTTGACATGTACAGTCTTGAATATTGAGTTAGAAGAATTGTAACTGGTTATAGACAACAATAACTGTCTTTCTTCTCCATGCACAATTTCTGATGTCCCATAGCTAGATGAGATAATCCAAAGAGAGCACTTTAGCCCACAGTTTTAAATTCAATCACTGGCCAACAGGAGGTGCCAAGTGAGCTAAGACTTCAGTGAGGTGAGCCATGTAGCGAGTTAAATATTGTCTTCAAGACTCGGAAGTATAGAGTTGAATGGAAGCTTCATTGCAGGCAAAGCCACTTCTTTCAGCCCCTTCATATCCTCCATATGCAATTAAATATGCCCCCTTTCTTTCAAAATGTGGCTGTGGCACGTTGCTGGAGCACAATGAGTTCATCATTTCACTTAATAGATTTATTGGGAAGAGTCAGGAGAGGAAATAATCTTTCAAAATATTTAGGGTAAAAAAGAGTGGTAAACAAAGTGCTTTATAGTAACAAGGAGTGGGAACCAGACAAGGAAGGAAAACAGAGAGGGTAGAGGCCTCAGGTACAGAGGAAGAAGTAAGATCTTAGGTAGAAACAGAAAGAGTAAGGCAGGGTTGAACATATAAACAAAGGGTTTAGGAGAAAAAGCAATATGACTTTTGAAGCTTTTAATGCACATCTGACCCAAATCATCTGTCCTTTCAGAGTCAGCCCATCACCTCCCTTGTTTAGACTTTATTTTTCCTTGGAGATCTGTAATCCCTGCTCTAAAGAGCTCCTGACTTGGTGGACATGTGTTGTGTTAGTAAATGCTGCTATTGAAGTCAGCAGACTTGTTAAAACTTGTGCTTTTGCTGCAGCAATGGAGTTTGTGGTGAGCGAGAAGTGCAAAGTCGGTCATTCCTTCTGGTGTGTGCGCAGCCTGGAAGGGGTTCAGGGAGAGTGGGGAGGGCCAGGCAGCTTTACAGCAGTTTTCTCACCTCTCTGTTGGCCATAGCAAAGGGTTTATCATGGAATCTCTTTGCAGGGGTTATCAAGAGCACAGAGTTTTTCTTTCCAGCAAACAAAAATTTCCACTGAAAACTCTTTCCAAAACTTAATACAACCTAAGGCAATATTCTGCAAAAACCACAAACAAATCTATGCACATGTATTTAGGAAAGGACTCCAGACTCCTCTGGGAAGATCACAGGGAGCTGTAGAGCTGCAGGGAGCACTGAAGCCACTGTTGGTGGCACTGGACTCTGTTGGCTTTGGTCAATCATTGAGGGCCAGTCCCTTGACTTCCTCAGAGGGCCTGTTTCTATCTTCTTCTTCAGTACAAAAGGTAGAGGCTGGGGGAAAGTGGAAGTTGACCATGTTGCATTTAGAGTCTATCAGTTCTCTTCTGCAAATATTTTCACAGAGAAAATTAAGTTTCTTTCAAAGATTAAGTCCACCAGAATGTAATCAGTGCACATAAATTGATGGACCCTACCAATGTATTTGCAGAAGACGAGCTTTTACCAATATTTTTCTGGTACAGGGCTTTTGTTTCACATCGAAAAATTAAAAAAAAAATATTAAAAAGTTTGTTGGCTTTTAAAAGATATTGCTCTTTTCAATTTCCCTTATTCCCACTCTCCACTGTATCTCTGAGAGCTATTATGTATTCCTTGGAAAAATATTTCATATAGGAAGGGTAAAATCACTGTCAGGTTTTTGCACATCATTTTTATGAGTTTTGTGTAGATGTTATGTGGACCAGAAAAAGTCAAGATGCCATCACTCTGTGTTCTAATTATGTGTGCGCATGAAAGAGAAAAAAAGAAGATGGAACCTGCTCTTAAATACTAAAATCCAGCACTGTTGGCCAGTCTGACACAGAGATTTTAAATTGAGCTTTTGCATCTATTTCTTTCTCCCTGAAGAATCTGTTGGCCTGAAGTTGAGTAACCCTAATAAAGTCGTTGTGGGGGTCTTTGCTATCCTGGAAAATAAAAGACTAGAAAATTGCAGCACAAAGCTCATGTTTGCTAAAGTGATCAACTTTAAATGGTGTGTGGGTTATCTCAGAGTATAATCAGCATAGCTGATTTGAATGGAGCTGTCTTTAAAATAGAGATCTGCTGGTTAAGATTTGTTTTCATTTAGGTCTTACTTTCAGCAATAGGATTAGCCTAAGGTCTATATATCTACAGGCTCTTGTATAAACAAGCAGCTTAAACAAAACTACCATTATTATACTGATTTAGGGAGAGAGAAAAGCCTTGTTTGGTTTATTGAGTTAAGATCATATGTGTGACAAATAAAGCCTTCCTTTAAATATAAGTTTTGTCCCATTCAATATAGTAAGTTTCTCGAGAAAAAAAAAATTACAAAGGCAAACATTATTCTTAATGCCAATTCAATTTGTCACCTCTAGGTTTTAATCCCATAGGCTGGTGAAATACGTGCTATTTCATCCAGTTGAGCAACAAGGCAGCTGATAGCACCATATTTATCACCAGCAGGGTGATATAAGCAATTTACTTCTTGCTATAAGAACTGCCCTTACACTTCCTTTTTCTACCTTTTGCTCAATACCCTTATTAAACTCTTTTCAGTGCTGATTTATTGCAGCCATGGATAATGTTGTGTTTTGTGGTGCTTCCCCCACAAGAAACTTCAATTGTTGTTGTCATTCCTTTGTCTTTTTTGTTTTATTCAGCACATCAGGTTTTATTTACTATCTTAAAGTGTCTTGTAAATAAAATGTGAAAGTTCTCAGCTCAGTTAGCAACTTGAGATCTAATGAGGTGTGGCTGATAATTTATGGTATTGATGCCATGGGTCTCATTTCATACAACAGCAAGCAGAGTATCCATGTTTCTGAGTCCCCATCACAGGAGGTGCTGTGAGCTTAAAATTGGTTTGTGACCAAAGAAGGACTGAAAAGCATGGTGAGAAAGTGCCATTGAACGGAACCAATCTGAAAATGTCTGGGGTTTTTTGGGTTTTTTTTTTTAATATCTGTACAATTCAGATACTGAATTTGAAACAGGAAAAATATTGGGGAACTGTTTCAAATTGCCACAAAACCAGTTAGGTTAAACAATTGTTGGATGAATGTCAATGAACTCGTCTCCTTTTTAGTCCAGTCATGCCAGATCACGTCTTCAGGCCCACAGAGCTGCATTTTGCAGAACTCCTCTAAGTGGGTGAAGATGGTGGTGGTGGAATTTCCAAATGCTCAAGTTGGCATAGCAGTTCAAAAGGACCTCTGGATAAAAGCAATCATACCAGCAATGATAATATTGTCTGCTCTTATAAGTGCCTTTAAAAATACTTGAAATTTTTATGAATGATCCCTAAAATATTATGCTAGCAAGATAGCAATGTATTTAAGCTGTCAACAACTGACCCTGGATCACTGGTTAGAAATATTGCATTTGCTCATTGTGGTCTATTCACTGCTGGTGGTTGCAGCTGAAGAGCTGAGTGGACTTGCTGGTGTCACCTCGCTGAAAGTAAATTTCACCTTCACCACAGAGCTCGATTTCAGGTTGTGAATATTATTTAAATAGAAATTATTTCCTTATAAGTCTCACAGAAGCATTGGGGCTTTTTCCAGGCTGACTTTTTAATATTTTTTTTTGTATTGTTCTTGCTTTTATTCTTAATTTGGGGCTAAATTAGATCCATCAGTGTCTCTTTAAATTTATTCCTCGCTGACTAATTTGTTTTAGCTAACTTGTTTCAGGACAAGTGTAGAATACTTACTGCACAAAAGAGAAAATGCAGATCAATCTTGGTCTGCTGAGAAAATTAATCAATTTGCAAGTTACATCTAGCTTAATTCTGTCATTTAAAGCAGGCATTGAATTTCCTTTCCCATGTTACACAGACAGGGGAAGGTAACTCAGTCTCCATTGGCGGGGGACTAATTCACTTGCCTTGTGCTCTATGTTGAGGCTGTTAAAGGACTGCACTCAGAAAACAGCTGCTTCACGTGTGTGCGCCAGTATCTCATTTTCCACATATGTAACAGATCAAAACATTTATGTTGGGTGGATCCAGTCTGTCATGACAGAGAGATTTTGAAGCGACACGAGTAAATAAGAGCTTTGCTTGGTGGGAGGACGCCTTTGCCCTGATCCTGAGGAGCTATTGGTGGGCTCCACCCCAATTAAAACAGACTGAGCCACACCAGCTTTGCACGGGTTCTTTTCCAGAGCCAATTAGCTGCAGAACATTTGGTAGAAAGGAACAAATCATTGTACAATGTTATCATTTATGTTCAGTGCTAGCCTAGTGCTCAAGAGTGTTTCTTTTTGTTATACCTCTGCAGACCTGCTGGAAAGAAAAATGTTTCCTGCTTCTTGTTTGGTCTATATATTCTAGAGCCACATTGTTTGGTGTTGTCACCTTAAGAAGCAGTTAAGATTAAAGTGAGATAGCACACATTTGAGTTTAGAAAAGCAGCCAGTGAAGCTGTACAACTTTTATGGTCTTCATCCAAAGTGCATTTAAGTGTGGGACTGTTTTTCAGAAAATGTAATTTTTCAACTGCTCTGTATTTCCATTTATACTCTTCATCCTCTAAATCTGTGCCATGATATGGCTGTCTACTGTTGGCCAGGATTCCTGGGGCAACTCTCAAGAATATGGAAATCAGAGACCTAAAAAGAGGACGAGGATGCTTTGGCAAGCTTACTTTTATTGGTTACGGATAATTGGCTATCACTGTGCTACCCCTTGGGATTATCACCTGCCAAAATCCAGGACTCCATTTCAGAGGGGATTATTTCAAGGAGCAGAAGCAATTGCAGAGTAGTGTAGCAGGCAGTGCTGTGAAGAGTGATGCAATTTTTTGGAAGTTCTGCCTTGCTGTGGCTGTATGCCTGGGAATTACTGTACTTATTCATGTACAAGTGAAAAAACATAGCTAGTTAGAGAAAAAATTATGTTATCTGATTACTAATATGGACAATTGCTACTATGCTAAAAAATAAGACCATCAAATGAGTTTGAGAAGAGAGGAGAGGGATTTGCATGCAGTGCAATGAACAGGGAAAGAAGAGACAAGGAAAGAAGAAAGTCCGATTTTTAGCCTACATTTGATTGGTGTCTGTTTAAAATAATCATAATTATTTTTCCTATGATTGCTAAAGGTTAGCAGTTTTATTAAAAATCTAAATTGGTAGTATAATTGCACAGCAGACCCAAGATATGAAGCCGTTCCATGCTCTGTGGTTGTCATTCTGGAAAGTTCCTGGTGGACAGGCAGGCAGCGTGACACTGTGGCTTGAATATGAGGGCTGAGGACAGGCAGGACTCAGCTGTGCCAGCTGTGTGTAGAGCTGGCTGCAGAGAGGCCAGAGGGGCCTCAATTGAGAAGCTGAGCAGTGAAGAAAAAAGCAAGTGGGCTGGATAATGCTGTGAAGCTGATAATTAATATTTCTGAAGATGTTAGGAAATGAGAGGTTGGGAATCCTTTGGTGTCTCTGTAGTTGTCTTCTTCTGTATTGGTCAGATGCAGAATATGGGCAAGAACTTAATGATATTCTGCATTGCTGCGCTCATAAACAGCTATTTCTCCTTCTACAGCCCCTCTTCGTATGAGTTTCTTAAGACTGGCTAATGAGATTCACTTTTATCTCAGGATCTTTAACGACTCCCAAAAGACCAGGAGCTTAGTTTTAAATCTCATCAGCAAAGCAGAACAGCTTCCAGCAGCAGAGTGCTTCCTGACAGCACCGTGGAGCTTGCTGCAAAACTGGCTCAGAAAGAAAAAGGATGCCAGCACTAGATCCAACACTGTTGCTTTTGGCAGGTCCTGGATGTTCAGTCACTGCCTTCCACTCCTGGAGCTTCCAGCATTGCGTTGCTGTGTGTTGTGTCCTGCTGCCAGGTCAGGAATTGGCACAGATGCTAAAGTTTGAACTCCACTGTCATGTTTGCACACACAAAATAAAGGTGTAGGAGTTTATATACCATGTTTGAAATAGCTGCTTGAAAAATACAGGTATGTTATTGCCTCTGCTTGTTACAAAAACTGCATCAACATGTCCCAGTGATTGACTGAGTCTTCAGAAAGCTAGGGAACAAAAACAGTCACTTGGCACAAGAAACCTCAAGGATGACCCAGGGCCCAGAAACTGTGCAGGTTTTTTTACTCAAACACAGAGTAACTCCATTTTGCTAACAAGGTGCCAGACAATGGCATATGGTCACCTCTGATGTTACATTGCCAGAAGAGCTGTAAGGCTCCAGGTGCATCCCTGGTGGGTTCAAATTACTTTCAGTGAATTCTGAATCCTAAATTTTCAAATATGAATAGTGCTTTTGATGACACAATTTTGGGTACTGAAATTGACCCTATTAAAAAGAAGTTATGTTTTAAAAGGACAGATATTCATCTGATAATGAAAATTAGGCCTTTTTCACAGGACTGAGCCCTCAGAAACTGGCTCTCCACCTCACTTACTATTCTTGAAAATATGTCCTAATTCCCAAGCAGGTCTTTTATTTGATGCATGTATGCTTTACATATGACTCTATAGAAAGGGGTATTTTAAAACAAAGTAATTTGGCATATTTAAAAAGGAAAAGGAATGGAAGGGAAAAGAGAAGAGCAGTACTCAGAAGCAATCAAACAACCTCAAATCTGAGGTCATGTTCTAAATGAAAAGTATAACTTTTTTCCCCAAAGAGCTCCTGAGTCCTTTTGGGGCAGGAGGACTTAAGCAGAATTTGGAAACTTCAGTAGAAATTGCTTCCTCAATTCTTAGAAACATTGAAGTTCCTGAAAGCCCTACTTTTGAATTTAAAAGTTGAGACTAAATGCATTTGTCCATAGAGGAGAGGAACTGAGAGCTGTGAAATGAACTTCATCCCTTCCTCTCTGCTGATCTTGATCAGTATCAAAATGACCATTGAAAATTTAGTTTTTTGAAAACACTGTGGTGACCAACCATTCAGGGTGAGAGTATGTTCAGAATATATCCATTCCAGAACTCACATGCCCTTTCCTATGGGTTGGGATCCAAACATGTCCCCTTTTTGTTATCAAGTTAAATAACCAAGATTTTCCTTCTTGGAAATGATGGATATCCCAGGATGAGCTAATGCTTAGTGGGTTTTCCCCTTTTGATTCCTGAGAATCTGCTCATCCAAATGAAAAAAAAAGATCCCCTTGCTTCCAGTGAGGTTCTTAAGAGCCCCTAAAGCCCAAAAGGAGCAAAATGAGCACCCATTATTGAAATCCAGTAGGCTTTCAGTTCGCTTCTCAGGGTTGCTTGAAACCCATTCCTGGTTGTGGGTGGTGAAAGGCACCTTAGAGCCTGGTCACACCTTCTTTTCCACTCAAAAGTGCCTGTGGCCCCCCATCCCCACCCCAATCTGCTTGCCACCCTCTCCTCAGATGGGACAGGTTGGTCTGACCTCCCAAACCTCACTCATGAGATCACTTCTGCCTAGGCCCAGGACAGATTTTGTTCATCTTTCCCATACTAACAGCATGGCTTGGTTCTGCCTTGTTGCCCAAGCCTTCCTTTACTTCCCTAAAAGTCAAAGGCTGCCACAACTCGATGTGAAGCACTGGTCTCTGCCCCAGGTTGTGCCCACCTCCACTGGTGGGGAACCAGCCTGGCAGGTGCCCAAGCCCCTCCTGCTTCCCAGCAAAGCAGTGACCCTCATTAGGAAAGCTGAATGCTCCCAGAAAGTACCACTGGGACAACTAATCAGTTGTAAGAGCCTATTGATCTGTTACATTTGTTTTCAACGTGCAAAAAGGAGGTTCTTTTGTTCCGGGGCTGGCACCAAGCTCTTGCCACAGTGGGTTCAGCGCGTCTCCGGACACTGCGATCAGGCGCCTCGCAGCTGAGTCTGCAGAATATTTGCTTATTACAGGAGGAACTGAAAGAACCTGGAATTCACTAGTGACCAACCTCTTACTTCTTGAACAACTGTTTTCCCCCTTCCTTTTGTTTCTGTTTGAATCACTGCATTACAAACGCGATTGAAGTCCCCCTTGCAGATACCAGCACACAACAGTCAACATTCATCCAGATAAAATTTGCACCGAGTGGTCAATGGTTACTGGGCTCAGTTCCTTTTTTAATCAAACTTGGAATAATTAAATGGCCACAGCAGTAATGTGAATGCAGATTTTTGTGTGTCCAATAATCAAAGGGAGGAAAAAGTAGTCTGAAGCTTTTGTTTTAATCATATTTGATTTTTATTTTAAATGAAAGCACAAAGGTAATTTTTCTGTTGCTCTACCTGTGACTCCTTAAATCATGGTAAACGTGCATTATGATCTTCTTAAAAGAGTAAGAACATTCCTTGTTAATTAATTTATACAGCTGTCAGTACAGCTTTCTGTGTTATTCATACTCTAAGTGTTTGACTGCCATAGATTTTCTAGCAGTTCCTGGCAAAGCTCCAGTGAAAGCCTGGGATTTATTAGGCTGACTTGGTGCAAAGTCTATTGATTGTGGCCTCGAGGGTAATAACTAAATAGAGCTGGAGCAACAAGTCAATAACACCATTGTTGCTACAGACTCCATTCACTTGAGGAGTTAGATTGTTTTACAGTGGCAAAGAGTAATCATGAGCAGATCAGCATGTTCAACAGGCTCTGTACCATGTTAGTGCTGGGGACTGTTTTAAAGCTTTCAGCAGGACTGCGGGAGAAGTGAGGTGGGGTGCAGGGATTAGGAATCCTGTAAACTACTTCATTAGGACTAAAAGGTTTAGTCTTTATCATCTTGCAGCAAGGAGTCCCTGTTCCTGTGTTGGTCCAAATGGGTGTTAAAATCCTCTGCCCATCAATCCATCAAGGCACAGCAGAAGCCTGATGTAAATTTTGGTTGGGGATATACGTGCAATATGTGCCTGTATGCATGAATGCATGTCCATATACCCTAGCATGAAATAATATTTTAGCTAGTACAAACCTCACCTCTGTGCATTAGTATTTCCTGGCAATGGCTGGAAAGAGGCTCCTATTTTCTTAAATTCAAAATGAGGAAATGCTTTTGTTTATTGCTTCTCTAATCCTCCCATGTGTTTATTTACTTTCAGAATTCTTTACTTTTGCGGAAATATATACAAACCTACTAGGGGAGAGATGTTTATTTCCTGAGAGTTTCATCGTTTATTTGACAGCCTTTGACAACTCATGTTATATTAAGAGCAGATCATTTTGAAAAGTCAAAATTGTGAAGATGGGAGTTTCAAAAACAGAACTGGATGATTTTGCACACATCTTATATCCCTCTCAGGGAGCTGCAGAAATACTGAGTAATTGGAATTAGTTTCTTCCTAACACCAGTTAGTAGCAGCCTAGTCCCTTGAAACATGAAAGATGGTACAGAAAGTAATAATATGAACCACATTATAAAAAGGCAGATGTAATTATGCTCTGTAAAATGAACCAAGTGGTCAAGCAGCAAGCTTTTGTGTATTCAGCAGTTCCACAGTCTGTTCCTCCCTTCACCTATTTCTTCTTGGAAATCAAGTTTTCTTTTTTTTTAAGTAATGTTTCTAAGCCCACATTTCCAGAGATTTCTTCCTGAGAGAAAGCTTTCTTCCTGAGCCTGCAGTCACTTTAAAATTCCAACATTTTAGACACCAAAATTTCAATAGAGGGGTTGATTTTTGAATGTGGTGGTGACTATGACATCTGACACCAGTTTATTAAAAACTGATCTGTCCTTTTTTTTCACTACTTCTCTTGCTTTATTACATCCCATATTATTTAAAGTGCAAAAAGGGGTGGAACTAGTAAGTAAATATTCAGGAGGGTACTGGGCTTCCTTTGGCTACAGGCAGTCCATTGAATGTTGCAGTCAGCATGTGGCATGTGCTGGGGCAGATCTGAGCAGGAGAGATGCAAACATGTGGTGAATGTGTCTCCTTTCTTTCTTTCTTTCTTTCTTTCTTTCTTTCTTTCTTTCTTTCTTTCTTTCTTTCTTTCTTTCTTTCTTTCTTTCTTTCTTTCTTTCTTTCTTTCTTTCTTTCTTTCTCTCTTTCTCTCTTTCTCTCTTTCTCTCTTTCTCTCTCTCTCTCTTTCTCTCTTTCTCTCTTTCTCTCTTTCTCTCTTTCTCTCTTTCTCTCTTTCTCTCTCTCTTTCTCTCTTTCTTTTTCTTTCTCTCTCTCTTCTTTTCTTTCTTTTCTTTCTTTACTTTCTTTTCTTTTTTTTTTCTTTCTTTCCTTTTCCAGCAGAGAGTTTCACAAGTTTCTAGTTCTTGCTCAGAAGCTCATTTAAAACTTTGAGAGGAGTGAACTGAATTTAAACGACTCTCAGGAATCTCTTTACCCCCAGGCCTCAGATGCTGCCTCCCATGGAAAGAAATGTATTGGGTGGTTCATAATCTGTACTCTGTCAGGATATTTTAATGAGAGGTCAGTAAATACTATATATTTGGAAGCAAGCAAACCAAAGCTAGGCTTTTTCTTTATGACTGACACACAGTCAGATTTCTAGCAGATGCATTCAGTTTGAATGAAGAAATTTTATCTACTCTTCTTGGGTTCAACTCTGTGGTCTGAGCAATTTTGGACATATCAAACCAGCTTTAAAATTTAATTAGCTGTGGCATAGGAAGTAAATATACAAAAGAGGTTTTGGGGAAGTCTTAATGCTTTTTCATTAGCAAAACATTGATTTTCTTGGCTGATTGAAGTGTGATGTACCACCCCTATAGTGATTAGGTATGTCATGGAAGCACTGTTCGTACCCCACTTCTTTCAGAAAGAAGAGAAACTGGTAAAAGGGAAAACCCCTTACCAAAATGTGAGGATTGACATTTCTTTTGAGTAGTACTCTTGCAGTATGAACTGTAGGTTTACAGGAATTAGAAACCAAACAGTTGAAGTATTCCTCTCCCCCTCCTCCTTCCTCCCCTCCTTTTTTAAAGTGTCTTCATCAATCAAAATCAACACAAATGAATAATGGAGGCAGATAGAATGTGAAGAGACAATAGTGGTGTTGTTCAGAATTGACGGCCATAAATCCATTGTATCCTAAGAGACTGCACGAAGTAAATACCTGCCCTTGCCCACTACCAGTTAGCCCACGATTCGGGATAACATTTGAGTAAGTGCTGATGTCCCGTGGAAACTTCAGCCCATTAATGCTCCCTTTATTTTAGAGCACCAGGGCTGCAATGAGGCAGGGGGACTTGAAGGGTGAAAGTTTGGAGTGACAGGGGAGTTTCCCTCTCCTCATTCATTTGTTAATTTGGGATGACAGAAACAGAAATGGTGTTCTTATGAGCGGGTCAAAGGGTTTTTTTAGAACCAGCAGAAAACAAGGAAGCTGGTGCAAAGGAAGTCACAGAGCGCATCATTTGAAATCATTAAAATCTGGGCCTAGCTGAGGTTTTCTCTGTAAGACAAAAAGGGGAAGCACATCTCGATTGGCATTGCAAAGGCATGAAGAAGGGTGGAAAAGCCCAACAGAAAGCAAAGCCAAGAGGATTATGTACCTGAATTTCAGAGAGCATGACTTGTGGTGTGGATTCGAGCCCTGACGTTTTGATTCAGGTATGATATAGCTGAAGTCTCACGAGCTGCTCTTGTAGGAATTTGACACTGAGGGACAAGAGCTTCTGGGGTCAGCTGCTCTTTCTGCCATTCCAAAATGCCAGCTCTCAAATGGAAACTTTCCTTCCTTCCTTCCCATTAGAAAGGTCCCTCCAGTTTTGGGTGCCTTTTGGAAGCAAGCCTGTGGGAGCAAGTGCAAATATGATTCTTAGGCCCAGGCTCACAAGTTCAGGAGGTTTAAAGTTGCTTGTTTTATTTTTGGTTCTTCTGTAATTGCAGTTTGTTTGGCAGAGCATGCCAGACACAGATCACTTGCTCAGGGCTTGTTAGCACCAACAGCATTCCAGCTCTGTTAGAATCTCTAAGTTTATCTACCTCAACCGTATTATCACACCTTTTAATTTCAATTCTCCTTAAATTGATTTTAAAAAAAAACCCAACCAAGGCAAATAATGGACTACCTGGCAGGAAGGATTGATGACCTTTCTGATGGGACTAGGGAATGCTCTTTGAGATCACTGTGAACGAGCAGATCTCCTGACAGCACTGCATCTCACTGCAGAGGGGCTTGAACGTGCCAGTTCTGTTGTGAAAACAGTTTATTTAATAGTTAGTGCTTTGACTTTACTGTCTTTGTACTTCTGAAAGAGGATCTCTTGCAAATTATGAACCCTTAGACTTCACAAACTACTGATCCCTCTATAACATTTTCTTAATTGAAGCTTAGAAGGAAAAAAATATAGTGTAGTATTTTAAGTGACTGCGTAGCACCTTTCCAAGTTTGCATGCCTGTCAACGGGATGTCATCCTGTAAGTGTGAATGAATGACTCTATTTCCAGTTCAAGTTTCCATTCCTAGGCAAAAATAGCACCAAATACACTATACTTCCAGAACAGATTTTTTTTTTAAACTCTATAAATCATACCACAATAAAAAGTAATCTGTAGTTATTTCTTCATTTAAAAAATTCTATATGCCCAGTACCAAGTGAAAACTATGAAAAACAGAAGACACTGCTTCAAATGACTAAATAAAATGACAAGAAATGACTTTTTATTCTGTTCTAACTGAGCTGAACTGTATTTTGTAAGGATAACAGTTAAATTTAACATTCCTCAAGTTTTCCATTGTCTGTTTTTTTTTCCCAACCAGCATGAAGTACTGAAGCTTTAAGCAGCCTGTCAAGATGCCATGATGCTGATGTGTTTTTTTTTTTTTTTAAGAAAATATGTGTTCCTCAGCTGTTGCAGTTACTGCAGCATTTGTGCCTTTTCAGATGACACTTCGCCAGCTTTTTACAATTGCCTAAATCCCATGTGCACAGTGATGAGGGCTGAGATTTTTAAGGACCTTGAAGTATCTAAATCATGGCAGAGGCTAATTATCTCCAAAGATTTGATTCTTGGGTCTGATTCATTTAGTCTAGGAGTCTCAATGTCCTAATTACCTAACCTATTCCTTACAATAGGATTTGGGGTTTTTTTGTTTGGATTTTTTCTGCTAACACAAATAATTGATAAAGAGTTAGTAGAATATTCTAATGTGTGCATTAGGGTTGGATGTAAGGTAGAAAGCAATAACAAGGATTATAAATAACTGCTTGATCTGTAGAATTCTAAAATAGCCTCTTAAATTTGATTAACTGTCTTTATATATAGTTAATCATCTAAATCCTTTATAAACTATTTGTAAATGCACCCTTGACATAAAGCATGACTAGATTGTCTGTATTTTATGAAACATGGCAATTCTATTGAGGAAATGGAGCAGTATTTTTGAAATACAGTCAGTGTAACTGAGAAGGCAAACTTGGTGTTCCAGGTCTTCGTTGTGGAAAGCCAAATACTTGGAGTTTCTGAATTTCCTTGTGCAAATTTGTTGAGCAAAAGTAATGAGTAGTAACAATGTTCTTCCTCTGAGCAAAGCAGGCAAAGGGAGGTAAACAGATAAAGAGTTATAAAAGAGTTAAAACACAAAAATTGAATGATTTCACAATGATTTGGACCTCAGTCCTGTGGTACAAAACCATCAGCATCAATAACAGGATATCTCTCCTGCCCAAAAAATACTCCTGCCCCTATGCTGCATCCAGCTGCTTTCTTGTTTACATGGGCACTTCTGTTTTCTTGTCAATGTCTTCAGATTGAATTGATCTAGTGCAAAATATTTTTCCTCACCTCTCCACCCTTTTCATTTTTATCTTTCTTTTATTCTGTATCAATTCCTTGATCTGATTCATCACATGGACCCACAAGCTGTTGAGTCAGCACAACTGAGGTTGGCATGCTGTAACGAGATGGCAGAAATGAACACCAGGAGGAGGAGTACAGGTGGAGGAAGGGACAGACTTGAGCATGACTCCTAAAATTAGTATTGCTGCTGTTTGCTTTGCATCTTGGAAACATGGTCTTGGCTTGGGTCAGAGCATTTAAACTATAAATTCCCCTCTAGTCGTTGACACCCTTAAACTTTTCTTTTGCCATCTGCTAAGTGGGAATAACATGAGTTACCATAGGGATGTGAAGACTTACTTGTGGTTGTTCAACCAATTAGCACATGAAAAATAGGGAAAACTTCATTTTACACGACTGCATTTTACTGAAATAATTCTCCCATGCTAATGAGGTACATTTTATTTGTAGTTGAGTAGTTGTTTTCTACTGTGTTCCTCCGATCAGAAATATGTTGCTAGACAAAGACAGGTCCCTGTTTTTGTAACCCAAGTGTCTCTATTTTTAGTTTTAAGATGTTGGCTGCATATCTCTCTCTCTCTTTTTTTTTTTTTGTTTTAATTATATGTATATATTTATAGCTCTTGCTATTGGGAGAGAATTTCCTGCAAACAGATCCATTTCTGTGGTGCCCTGCTCCAACGTGGAGCCCCTTGTGTTCCACCAAGAGGCTCCTCCAGAATAAATGTCTGGTTGTAGGATAAGCCTGGTGAACTGTAAACTTTATATTGCCTTCAGCACACAGTAGATTTGCATGTGCAGGAGGTATTAGTGACTGGGCATCCGATACTTGGCAATGTCACATCTGAAGACGTGAGTGACAGCAGAGATGCAGCCCCAGCCCCAGTGTCCTACGGAGTCGCTTCCTCTGTGGATAATTACATTCTCAGCTTTCTCTGCAATTTTAACTGGGGGGGGGGGGAAGTATCTGTCCTCGCACCCTCATTTACAGAGGTGAGTCCTGTAACCATGCACCATTAAACACCTGCCACAGCTCACCCAGAAGGACTTTTTACATAATGTTCATATCTGGTTTGCATTCCGAGCTGCGCAGATCAGCAGTAACGCTACGTGGGTATCTGAAAGCAGGATTCGACCTGTGCTTGGGTTCTGGTTCACATGCAGCAAGGAGCACTTGCTCAAATAGTTTCAGGGACTTCATCAGGAATACTGGTATGCAGAATCAGGCCCCTAAAGATCCTTGGTAATGAAAGGTATCCTGTAACTGTAAGGAATTATTATGATGACTACTCTGGAGAACACAGAGGTTTTGAAGTTGGCAAAATGAATTACAGAGTTAAATGTATAAGTAAACCAAGAAGTGACTGATGTTTTTTGCATAGTAATAATCTTCATAATCGCTTCATTTGCACAGTTATTTCATTTTAAACTTAAGGCACAGTTTTGAAGCATAACTCAGTGGAGATTTTTCCTGTAATCTATAAACTTTAATGAAAGCTAATTGGAGGACAAATTTTAATCTAATTAAAATGTGGCTGCATAAAACAGAAAGGATGAATGAAGTGAAATGCTCTATGGGGCACAGTTTTCAAACAATGACTACCCTGAATACTAAGTCAAATGGAGCTTTTGTAAAATGATGATCATGAGCATTGCCAGCAACAGAACAACCTTGAGAAACTACTAATGAAAGTTGTCATGTATTCAGTTTAAAAAGTGGACATTCAACTCACAACTGCATAAGGACTTTTTAAAAGAAAATAAAAAGCAACAGTCTCATCTAAAAACTTAACAAGTAAATTAGCCAAAGGTGTACATTCCATCCAAGTTCTCATGATCAGCAGATGCAAATGTTTGCAGTGCACCGATGAGTTATGAGCCCTAATGAGATTTCAATGCTGAGCAAACAATAAAAATTTATGCATTGCATAGTTTTAGTGGCCTTTGGCTTCATGGTTAGTGTTACACCCTTTCAACAGCTTCAGTAATATAATATCCAGCTGGCTTTGGAGGTAAGGAAAATTTTAGGGGTGAACTAAAATTGTGAGAAATAACGTGATTGATTGCTTTGTCAGAATAATGCATTTCCACGGTATAATTGTCCGTAGTAATCTTAGCCTGGGTATGGCTACATAGGTTCTAGTTATGTTCAGACACAAATTTTGAAGGATTCAGGTGAAGAATGGCTTTTCCAGCATTTGAGCCAGACTATTTCCTGTGCTGGGTTTGTGTCCAGGGGTCTCACAAACAGCCCCTCTAACAAGAACATTCCTGTCATAGTCCGGCGAACGGGAGAATTGAAAAGCTGCACTTTCCCCAATAACTGTCACGTGTCTCAAGAAAAGCACAAGCACAAGCACAAAAAGAAAGGCACAATAGATACAGAAATAAGTGTATGTAGTGGAGAGTGGGGGGATGAACCAGGGAATTCAACTGGTGCAGTGTGAGAGTGAGCTCAAACGAGTTAAATTTAAAAGTCCCATTTGTGGGTTAGGCTGTTACGCATCCAGAACCTCCACCATAATGATTGCCTGCATTACCCTACATAATATTAAAATCTTAGCGTGTGATTAATAGCAGATTCCCTGCATACGTGTCACAACACACATCTGCAGCAAATCTGCCAGTATATTTCTGTGCTAGTTTTACTTTGGGGCCATAAAGTAATTCCTGTTTTGTGAATGAGAATAAACCTATTATGCACTAGGTTAGCTACACCCAGTTTCTTCTCTTCAGGGAAAAAGAGCTGCTTATTTGATACAGCATCTCGAATTTCAGTGTTCAGAAGTGAGTTTAAGCCTTGGCTAGATTTGCTTGAGCAAGCTGTTGGGATTTGCCTTCACCATTTCTTAGTTCTGTGTTTTCCAAAACCTTCTGGGCAAAGAGTATTGAGAAATTTCTGGACAGCAGTAAACTATTGGAGTTAATTGCAAGGTGTTTATAGCTAAATTTGTTAATGAGTCAACATGCAAAAAAGATATATTTATCCCTGTTTCCTCTTAAAGTAGTAGTAAAAAATAACTTCAAAAAATCTTTTTCTTAAGCTGTTTGGTGATGCAGTTTTGCTGTTCACAAAAGCCCTTTTTCCCATCCACAAATAGCTACCTTTCACTTTGCCCCAAGGGAACTGAGCATAGCTCAAATGAAGCTGAAAAAAAAAAAAAAAGAGATTTTTCCCAGTTGTAACTCAAAGCCTCTGCATATTCACACATGCACACAAAATAAAAAGGAAGATGCAGAAGCATTCCTCCGGTCTGCCCTCTGAAAAATCCTGTTGACCTGTTTTGCTCCCCAAAATGAAAACAGAACCCCATGAAAACAACTTAAAGGACAACAAGAAAACATTAGGAAAGCAACATCTGTTTTGCATTCTTGGCATCAAGTCTGTCCTTGCAACACAGAGTCTGACACAGATGTACAGGGTTATGACACCACTGAGTACTGCTTGATTTAAAATGGTGTAACAGAGCAGAATCAGGGCACTGAGCTCTTACAACTCTGTGCAGAGCTGTGGTGCTTGATCTCCTTTGCAGATGTGGGACTCAAACCCCACTGAAGTTTTAGTCATCTTTCCATTGATTGATGCGGACTGTGGAGCAAGTCATATTCCTCCTCCAACCATTTAGAATTTATTATTGATTGCACTTTCTCATCGTGTGTGTTTTGCTGTCTGTAAAATCTCATTGCCCCGGTGTGTTCCAGTCAGCTGCCTTGTGCGTAGCCACGCTCAGAGAACCTTTCAAATGATGCTACATAATTAACCTCTGCAGTTAAGTAAAATAAAATAGTAGCGAGGAGAGAGAGAGATTTAAAGGTACTCAGACAGACAAAAAGAGCTCTGATTTAATTGAAGAGAATCAGTAATGATGTAAATTTGGGAAGCCAGAGATGCCACGAGAGCAGCTGTCTCACCGTGACTATGGGATGGCACAGAGGGAGCACGTCTTTCCCTTTCTGGTTGCCCATCCATAGTCGTAGCGAAGTTAGCTCACCTCAGCCTTGGCATGGCTTCAGGTCCCCGTGGAGCTGTGCCAGGTGCCACCCTGCAGTGTTTTCACCTGCCACTAGATGTCTGTGTGGGCTCTGAAACCTTCTCGAGGGGGTGATGCCCCTGGAAAACACGGCAGGCAAAACTGGAGCACAGGCTGTGGGGAAGCCTTGTAGTTTGTGTTTATAATTGTAACAGCATTACTTTGATTAGCGCTGTGTTTAAAGAAATTTGTGCTGTCTAAAACTAAATTCCAGCCTTTCTCATTTGAGGCAGATAAGGAAAAGTTGTTTTTCCTGGTCCACATCTGTTGAAGACAAACTGTTTCCTTTCCATTCATGTGAAGAACCGAAATGTATCTTAATGTCGTGAGAGTTTCGGAAGAAGTTCCTGAGACGTAAAATAGGTTCATCTTATTTTTATTCTGAAATTATGAAATACCAAAATATAGAATATCTTTTCCATAAGTGAATTGGTAAGACACCTACATCTACACATCTGGGCTCATGGAAGATGGTAATGCATCAGATGTTAAGTTCAGTATATTAAAGGAAAACAAACAAACAAACTCTGGACCTGGGCACAGAAACCTGTTTCCCAATTCGGTTCTCAGAAACCCACTGCCTAGCCAGGGCAGCTGCACCTGTGACCAGCTCTTCTGTAGATTATCTCCTGAGAAAAATGCAAAAGTAATCAGCATATGTTTGACTTTCATTTATCTCTGTCACCCGGGAACAAGATACAGATAGTATCAGGAGCAATGAAAGGTACATTCTGATATTATTTTCAACTTTTTTTTGTCTAGACAGAGAGGAGCAACCACTTGTATCTCTGTGGAACACACAGCCCCACTCCACACACTCACATCCTAGGCTGAAGGCCAGAGGGAAGTAGTAGGCTGTCTATATTAAAAAAAAAAGTTTAAAACCACCACCCACTCATCAGGTGACTGGAGACTGTGGTTGTAAAATATGCTGCAGGCAGAAGTTCTGAAAAATCCCAGAAAGTGTTGAAAACATCTCTAAACAAGGTATTTTTCTCCTGCACCTTTCTTGCTAAAGGTCCCAATTGCTGCCAAGAAAGCTAGTGAGAATGTTAGCTGCCAAATAAAAAATTTATGACAGTGTTTGGCAAAGGATTGTATCACTGCTTGTTTTATACATTTCCACAAGTCTCTTGAAGGGCTGTTGGACACATACAGCTCAGTGATCACTGTGCTTTATCTGTTCTTTAATATATTAAAAAAGCAAGTGCCAATAAAGAATGATTTAAACAATAGATTTTTTTTTTCTTTTAAGATCCTCCTATAAGTACTTGCTATGGTGAAAATACAATTTCTAAACAACATTCCATGTATTAAAATTGTTTTAAAAGCCTTTTACCTGTCAAGTTTACTTGTACATAGTAAAAATGCATGAATTTTTCAATTAAAAATGTATTGCTTCTGGAATTGTGCTTGTTATATGTAAGAGTCTGGACCAATAAACCATCTGTTAAAGCATAAAGAAGTCCATTCAGTCAAAGTTGTGTCTGCCATTTGTGTTTCAAAACACAAGAAAATAATGTGTCTGTATTGCATTGCTCACCAGTATCAATTAGGTTTTTGGCTCTATCATTAAATTAATGTTGGGAGAGAAAATTGTTCCAGTGGATTTAGCAGAAAAAATATATTTTTTCTGGAGAGTTATAAGCACACTGACAATAATTATTAAGCTGGCTGATGCTGAAGCAACACCCTTAAAAATATTTTCCTCCACTGAAGAAACAAAATGGTCTGTCTCTGTCTTCTCAAACCCGTTATCAGATTAGGCTTCCAGCTGATAATTAGTGCTGTTTAACACAGATCTCATTGCTCGGAAATCTCAAAGCCTAAGCAGTTACTTTTTCTCATTATAATTTGCTGCTGGAGGTGGGAGCTCTGGAGCATGGAGCTGTACCTCCCTGCACCATTTTGTCAGGACACAAAGAGCTTCCTCTTCTCTCTGGTGGCCAGGAGGCAGTGGGACACGGCCCTGCCTTGCTGTCCCCTTCCAAGGGGACAACCAGAGCCATCCCCAAGCTGCCCCAGGGCCCCACAGCTCTGCACCCTGCTTGTGCCTTCGTGGCACAGCAAATACTCTTGAGCAGCCCACAGCACTACAGATGCTGAACGCCTTGTGTATGCTTGTGTATTTCATGGTGTTTGATATAAAGTACTCAAGACAGACCAGCATTAAGAGGATTATTTCAGACAGCATTAGGAGTTAATTTACAGAAGATTAGCTCTAAATCAGGCAGATATCATAAGCAAATTAGCATCAGTTGTAAGACATTCAGAATCAAAATGTGTGGTGGTTTTAGTTTTTCCCTGCATGTGCTTAGTGGAGGAGTAGTATCTTTATCAGTTTCCCACACTAAGGTGTTACATCTGAAATAGTGAAGAACAGGTATACTTTTTTTTTTCCTAAATGCATACTATTTATTATGATGCTGTTTATTGGCAGTGAATCTGCTTAGCTCCAAATACCCTTCCTCTGCTGAATATTTTATATTTCATGCCATTTCTTCATTGAGTAATGTTTTGTTTGGCCCTAGAAATGATGTCTCCATGGTGTGTTACAATATTTTAAATAGGTAATACACAGCTTTACTTCAGAGTAAATGCAGTTAATCCTTTTTTTTTTTTCTGTTAAAATGAGTCACATTCTAATGCCAACTCATAAAAATAAAGGAGTGTATAAAATGCTACATACCAGAGTGAAGATTATAGATACTTAAAAATAGCTTCCTTCGTATTTAAGCTTGTAAATGATAAATTTGTTTTATTTCCACAGCAGTGATGGTTAATTTGTATTAAAAAGCAGATTCTATTCTTCAATCAATTTTCCAGACATATTTTTCTGGCTGCAGACAGACAGGCATGAGCGCCTATCCCATCCCTTCTCAGTACGGCAGTTTTGGGAACAGTCGCCCAATTAGTGGAGAAGATGATGAAATGGATTGGACCACGATATTAAAGCCTGTGCCCTGAGTTGTCCTTGAGATTCTGAAAGTTCTGAAGTCTACGAATGGGATTCCCATCTTTGGAAAAATTTGTTTTCTGCTGTCCAAGAGATTAAACTGCTTAGTCTTCAGTGTGCTCCTGAACACTTGGGGTTTTAACAGAGGAGGGAAGTCTGGGAGGTGTTTTTTCATGATTTTTTCCCTCTCTTGATGGACCAAATTCCTCTTGACAAGGTTGGCCTGAGGTCATGAATGTCTCCCTGCCTTCACTGAGACAGGAATCTCTGTGCCTTCCAGGAGATCATGAAGACTTACACCCACCCTAAGCCAGTTGGGCTTGCAGGTCCCTCTGGTTGCAAGACCTGCAAGGGGCTCTCGCACTGTGACTTTGTGCCCTGTGGTTTTACTGAATGCTTGGAGGCTTGACGTGGTTGTTAAACCGAGGTGTCTGAGGTCATGACAAAGTAGAGGCTTCTCTGCTCCCCTAATAGAAATACTGTAACATGCTGAAAAGAACACACTTTCATAGTGGCAAGTATCTCCTGACAACTAATTTGATAGTTCTCTATCAGGTAAACCATTTGTGAATACATCGATTCTTTTTATTTTTCACTGTTCTGTCTTCACTGTTCCCAGGTTTTCTCTGAACCGGTTGGGCAAAAATTGATTTTTATTTGTTCCGCTGGCCTTGTGGTAAATTAGCTTATGAACTGGTTTTTATAGGAAGACTCAGAGCACTGAAAAGGTTGAAAAATAAGCCTATAGCAGTCAAAATTGTTGTCTGAAATGTCTTCAGACTGGAAGGCTGAATTTATTGCTCAAAACAAGTACGAGCATTGTGGAGGTGTGCAGTCCTGCTCATTATCACTGGAAAAGGGGGAACCAAAAAGCACAGTAAAAAATTAAATTTTAATAATGCTAGTGATATTTTCTAAATCCTTCTTGACAGAAAGATTCTCATTATTTTTATCTGTCTCAGAGTAGGCTCTTTTAATGCCATCTCACAAATGGCCTTAGCCATGATTGTTTTCCTTTCTTTTATAGCATTTGAAAAAAAAATTAATATATACCAAAAAAATTCCTATTCTATCATTCAAGAAGTGCCATGAAATGGTAACATTTTGGATAGCACATCTTCAGGAACAATTGCTGCAGATGCCTTCAGGTTTTTACAAAAGAGGTCAACATATTTAAGACAATTGTAGGAAATTTGCCATACAAAAAGATGCCCAGTCAAATATGGTGTAATAAGGAGAAAATAATGCAAGAAGAGTATGTGTGTCCAGTCTTCAGTCTCTTTGTCACACCTAAAACCTGTAGATTAGTCATTAATTAAATTGAGACAGGGTGAAAGACGTTATTTCCTTTCATCTGTTTAAGAGATATCTTTTAGTGGCTTCTAATGATTATGGAAGTTGATAAGATGCAGACTTTTGACATTTTTGTTTTCTTTAAATTGCACAGAATGTAAATTTAACTATATTTATCATAAAAGCCAATATGAGATCATGTACGTTCTTGTCATTTTATAGCTTGCATACATTTCTTCTGCTGGAGAAATAATTGCTTTAGCTTTGAGTGCTGACGAGGGCGTTGGGTTTTTTTTTTTCCTATTAACTGTTTGGGGACCAGAGTTTCATGTACCCAACGTGCTGAAGAATGCCACTGCACCGACAGCTGGGCTATCCACCCTCCCTCAGAGCTCTTGCTAAAGCTCTTGTAATGTTTGCTAAGGCCTATGGTTCTTAGTCATGCTCAGGTGACTAAATGTGTGATTTGTTCTTGATACTTCAGTACCCTGAGAAAGGCTGGTTGGAGATTAAGACAACCTTGACTCCTTCCACTTGCAGTTGCCTGTGCTTGTGGTAGTCGTTTAGACTTGCCGAAGGGATCTGCTGTTGCCCGTGCTTTGCATGAAATGAGTTAGACCCTCTCTTATTTTGGTTGGTGAATTTCCATGGCCCCAGAAGCCCCACTGTTCCTCTTAGTGACAGTCATAACCTGATTTCCTCTGTGGAACGACATGGGGATGGGAGAAAGCTGAAGTTGCATCAAAACTGCATAGAGAGAATTTCCATGCCAGCAGAAGGATACTTTTCATCCTTCAGAAATGCCTTCCCATGGTTTTTAAAAATAAGCAATGAATAAAATCTGGCTAGTACAAGATTTTCAGCACCCTTCCCTTTTGTGTTTTGACCCTTAGCCCCACATCTATGAGATCCTCAATCATGCTTTCCCTGTTGCCACATTTGATTTCCAGTTGTTCCTGTAAATCTCTCTCCTTCCTAGGCCAGTCAGTCCCCTCTCACTCCCCACACACACCCCATAGATCATCTGGGTACAATTTTCACTCTCTGAGACTGCCAGCTCCTTGAGAGAAGTCTCCTGCAGACCATGATAACCCTGATGGCTACCAAATAACAATAGACTCCAACGCTGTTCATTTGGAATGAGTTACAAGATTTCTATTATTAATTAAATCTCTCCGTAAGTATTTTAGCCATCAGATATAATGAAAATAATTTTAAGTTTTAATCTTTATGACAAGATAGTCAGAAGATGACACAGCAAGGTGAAAACATAGTTGAGTCAAGGAAGGCCAATGTGTTTCAGTAGGCATTCAACCAAGAGAGGGATATCCTTTCTTTTAATCCTCAAAAAAAACTGCCAGAGGAAAAGTATATTTGCTTCTGGTCAAAATTTAATGTGCAAATATAGGATCCATTAAAAGGAGATGATGGATCAAGGTCTTTACTGGCTAATTATTGATCAGCATCTTCTGCTTCACTGGTGAGTTTCATCTCTGCAATATTTCTGATTAATGGGAGATTACACACACTTTACAATATGCTAATGCCTTTCTATGTGATTTTGCCTTCAGAGCCAGCAAGCTTTCTTGCTTGGGCCTCATGTTCAGGCTTCTGGAGGTATTCATTCCTGTGTTGTAGGCACCTAACCTAGCCAGCTCACCTAGCTGACCAGCACTGCTGGGGTGCACATATGACCAGGAGAAAGAGAGGGCAGTTCAGAGCAGGACTCGAGCTTATATATACAGGGAGCTGAGAGAGATTAGCTAGATATAATTTAGATGTTTAAAGTGGGATAGTGTGACTACTTCCCTGCACCTGTTATTACATGACTCATTCTTTCATTCAGGGCCCAGGTGGAAACACATTGATGTGGTTTGAGTGTAATATTATAACTAGAGATTGGTATCCATGTTATTACAAGTAGACAGCCTCAGTCCTTAAGACTGAACTTTAAAGCTAGAGGACATAGCACTGCACAATTCCTCCGCCCTATCAACAAAATCTTAGGTGCCCTGTATGGCCTGGCTCTTTCAATAAACCCTGCTAGAAAATCAGCTAGAAAAAGCCCATCCTTTCTTATTCTCCAGCCCTCCATTTTTGAGGGTTTCATTTCATTATCTGCTCAGTTTTCAGCAGTTTTTAATGGATTTTTCCCAAGTTCTTACAAATAGGCACCTTTGGGAAGGAATTCAGAGAACACAAAAGAGGCTTGTGCTGGGAACAGTCTGCAGATTGAAGGTGGACCTCAGGAAGTGTGGCCTTTTTGTCCCCAGTAAGCCATGGGGAGTCACATCTCCTCTCCACCACCCCCAAAGCCTCTTCACATCTAAATATACAATGTCAATTACAATATAATTAGGTCTTCTGACTTGAGAACATAAAGACTTGGACTTACTTTCAGACTTTGTGGTGAGGAAGAGGAAAAAAACTTGAGTGTTTTCCAAATTCCTCACTTTTTCCATGGTCAGCTAGAAGAGGGCCAAGCAGTCATATGCAAGTTGTGCAGATATTTTTTTCACTGGTATTTCTGTTTGCTAATTTCAGTCATTAATGATGAAAAATGCCTCAAGTCAGATACTTCCAGCCAGCTGTAATTCTGCTAGGCAGGGTTCTCTTACACTTTTATTACAGTAGGTTGCCATTGTCTTTATGCTTTTGGCACAGCCTGTCTCATTCTTTTCAGTTGCTTTTATTTAAGAAAAGCATTCTTAAACCTGAAGATGGGAAAGATTGAACAGCTCCCATACACCCTGAACTTGAGATTTATCGTTATGTATCTAAAGCTTTGTTTTAACCAATCATAATATTTTATTCCCCTTTGTGGGGTTTAGTGCTTCCATTTGAAAACTCATTGTAACAAGGATGTCCTTATATATAGTAATAACTGTGTCTGTCCAGAAGCTATGTCAGTACAGCTATATTACTTTAAATGCACATTTAGTTTTGCCTGGTATATTTTTGCCTATATGACTAGACCCACACTTAGTGTTTGTTTGAATCTGCTGATTTGCACATGAATACTGGACACTTAAAAATCACTTGCCACTGATTTGCATGCACGTATTTTCTTTCATGTTAGCAAAAACTGTGAACCAGAAATAAAAGGGCACAAAAAATGCAACAGCCAAGTATTCAAAGTGACCATTTAAGATGTGATTTTGCATACAGAGAACAAGCCTTTCTGTCCAGTAAACTGATAGGAATCACTTCTAGTTAAATCATAGATACATATTACAGTAAAACACTGTTGGACAGTGCTCTGTCATCAATCAGTCTGTGTTCTTGAGGACACTATTTTTCAAGATGCCTCCTTTAAGAATAAAGCCCTGTGTTGTAATGAATGTGTGCTAACTGATCCCCCAAGCCATTTGTTTGGTTTTGGTTTTTTTTTTCATTTGTATCAGTGTCAGAGTTGAGCTTCTGTAGGAAATTTTTTACAGTATTTTATTTGTTGTCCTCAAGTTAAGGACACACTCTTTATGCACCCAGAGTCTTCACTGGTTCGTTTATATCCTGCATTTTGTTAACATGTTACCGTGATTACTAATTTTCATGACAATTGTTATTGTACCATCAGTGCTTAATGGCAAGGCATCATTATTCAATGCTGGTCAATCAGGCACTAAGACATGTGCAAGACATCAGGCTGAACCCATATAGATGTCGTGCACTCCCCTGCTAATGAATGCAGTTTTATAAAAAGGTTTCAACACGGTTGGCATCCTTAATGTAAGGTTTGCAAAAGCTTATTTGGGAACTGCTTTGTGTTTATACGGAGCAGATCTAAACATGGCACAAACAGAGTTAGACCCATTGTGCGTATGTGTGCGTGAAGCTACGGACAGGCGCGAATCCTGTGGGGATTTGAAATGTGGAAAGGCAGCACAATTTCTGCCAGGGCAGGAGCGAGGGGAACAGATTTCCTGGGAACATCGGTGTTTGGTAGAGCACGTGGGACCTGTTCTGCAGAGCGGTGGTTGCCCTGTGCAGCAAGGAGGTGATCCTCAAAAGCAGATGGTGCCATGAATTTGGCACTGGCTGGAGGCACCCTCCAGCACAGCAGTGCTTGGAGATTAGGCACTGTGACCAGAAGCCAGGATGAAGGGTCAGGCATCTGGAAAGGTGGAGCAGAAGGAAACTGGAGAGGAGAGGGATTGCGTTGTTAGTCCAGAGTGCTCTTCCAGTGCGTCAGTTAACATTACCCTTGCATCTGCTTTAGTTATGGTTTCTCTGTGGTTTTGCACCCAAATATTTTGGGCTGCTGTCAATAAACTAGATCGAGCTTGGTTTAAAAGCACAGATTTTTCGTCTCTTCTAGCTCAAAGTAGAATGAGCCCTTGTGCTCCTAGAGCCTCGAGTATGAAAGGAACAGTGGACATTGGCTGTTAACGAGCTCCCTCGCAGGGCTCCAGCAGAACTTGGTGTGAATTCAGTGCCTAAGCTGCATCAACTAAATGGTTAATTCATCTCATATCAACAGCACTGTGATTCATAATGTAAACTTGAGGAATCCTTGATGTTTCAGTCACACATTCCTCTTAATTTGGCCATGCATTCTTTTAAAGCTACAGTGTGCTAACTTAATAAAATGCAGCATGCAAATGCACAAGTTTTTGCCTTCAGGCATTTTAGCCATGGATGTTTCAATGGGTGTCTTCTTTCAAGTATATATTCTTTCCTAAATTATTTACCCTGTAAACATGCTTTGCATTTTCAAAGAAAAATCTGGACTTCCTCATTCACCAGATTTTGTTGAATTTAAGGTGTAATAGAGATAAAAGACTATCATCTGCTTCTTGCGAGCATGTTAGCCTTTGGGATTTCTTTGTAACGAATGTTAGGCCCCATTTTCTTCTCCTTTGGTATTATCACTCCCTCCCCCACTTAAATTCCTTGATGCTTTGCCTAGAGCAATACCCACTGGCAGTGTCTGGCTGTGACAGTACTATAGGCTTCCCTACAGATGGGTCCTGCCAATGCCAACCATTGTTTTACAACTGTGAGCTGGCTTGACTGTCTTGGATCTCTCAAAACTCCCTTTCCTCTTCGTTTTTTCTTTACTCTGAAGGGTTGTCCTTGCCTGTTGACTTTGAGATCTGAAGTGTTCTGACACCCAGACCTTGTGTTCTCTGTCTCAGGAGCAGCTCCCAGACTCGGATTTCTAAGGGCAGCACTGAGTCCTCCTCGGGACTGTCCTGCTGCTGCCAAACAGCTCTGTTCTCCTCCCAGTCCCATCCTTTGGGCAGTGTGCAGTTAGTTTAATTTTATTTGCTCACTTGAAAGGAAAACAGTAAAACTCAATGTTATTCTTTTTTTTAAAGATATAAAATTAATCTTTAACTGTGGGCTTGAATATTAAAAGTATATAATACTTCAGTGTAGGAGTCTGTTGATAACATCCATCCTATTTCATGATTAATTTGTTCCTTTTAATATGATATTCTTTTGCTGCACTGTGCAGACTAATTCAGATTCCTAGAAATTGAACTTTGATATGTATTTCCTAGATTCACACCATAAGTGAACCTTCAATTAGCAGATACAGGTGGTAGTTTGCCTCATTCAGTGTTTTCTTGAAAAGTATTTTAGAGACATGGACACTGATAAATAATCTTGCAATCAGGTGTGTCCTGACAGGGTATTAAAAATAAAGCATTTGGGGGACTTGATGCTTCTTTTTTATTTTTCTTTAGTTTTGCTTCTCAGACGATGCAATGATTTTTTCGGTGGGCCAGAGATAGGAGGAGTTGATTTAAACACTCCGTATGTTATGTGTGCCTTTGCCTAACTATGTGTTAGATTAAGCGAGTTTCACTCACAGTTAATCCTTTGTAAATTAGCATTATGGATGCCTTGGGGCCCACATCCCACAAATAAAATGGTTGTCAAGCCAGCTGCACTGTGTATTACTTAAGGCTGAATGTTTTAAGAGTTTTCATGCTTTTAATCTATTTCACTGCTGAGTTTCAGTTTTGCTGAGTGTCCTTTCAGGAGTGATGAGGGCGAGTGAGTAAATACATATTCTGGTTTTCTTGCATTTGCCTGGGCAAATCGTTTGTATCAGGTGTTCGGCAGAGAATGTCACACCCCACCACAAAAGAGAAGCTTGTAAGTTCAGGTGTTAAATTGAAGTGCAAACCAACAAGAACCAAAAGCCCTTAATTATCTTTATTTTGTTAGCCTGCTACACTTTTTTTTTAGGGGAAAAAAGAGTGAGAAACATCCCTCCCTCCTCCTCATCCTTTTGGCAGAGTAAATATTGCCTGTTAAGTTTGAATTAGCTGTCATCGCGAAAGAATTAATGCTGTGGTTGAGCCTTTCTAGTGAGGAAGGGAAAAATAAACGAGACAGATCTTAGTTCAGCTTTAAGTGATAAATGAGGACAAAGCAGCCCATTCATCTCCTGCTAGGAAAGTGGACACAAACACTAAAGCAGTTTTGCGGAAGACGTGTCAGCAAATGTGATCATTTTGTAACCTGTCAGGAGGATAGAGAGCTAGTCCTTTTAGAGTGTCACAGGGGAGGGTGTCTGTCTGATGTGACAGTTTTCATCCATCCATTTACTGCTTTTCCTTTAGGTGGGGGGTAAGCAAGGGGAGAGCTGGAGTTGGTTAAAACTGCATTTTTCTTTACACTTTCCAGTATAATTTATATGTATATCCACCCGCATCCAAATGAAAAACATTTACCAAGAAAAACTCCCCTCTGCTCTCTGGAGTTTCTTCTCTCTTTCACTGCGTGAAATATGCTCATTTTAACACATTACACTCCCTGTCTTCAAGTTGTATTTGATTTGATGTTTCATAAAACAGTTTTGCCTCTTCTTACCATGGTTTGGTTCTTGAGGACTTTGTTTTGTTTTATTTTGCAGAAGCTTAAGAAAAAAATATATAACTTGGGGTGCTTTCATTGCACTTGGTTGTTGGGATTATTTTGCTATACCTCTCCAATTCTGGTGATAAGCTTCATGTATAAGTATGTTTTACAAAAGTCTATTTGTGAAGAGCCTGTGAAAATACTCTTCCTTCTCTGTGAAAATGGAATAATAAACAGTGAATTCTTACAATCCAAAATCCTCCCATAAAATGCCTCAAATTCTACTGTTTCTTGATTTAGAAATTTTAATTGGCCTATAAATTTTAGGAAAAATCTGAAGTGATGTGATGACTGATTACAGAAGCAGGAATTTCTCCCAACAAATGATTGAAAAATATTAGGACTTTCTACTTCTGGCATCTTTTTTATTTTCACTAATCGCCATTTTTTTCATACTGCATAGAAATGTAACATTGCCTATTACCATAAGTAAAGGTATGCTACAGAGACAAGAGATGCCTTTACAACATAAGCTTCACAGTTTGACACTTGCTTCTTTATATCATCCTTTTCTTCAAAACTATCTTTTGTACTTTTCCCTTGGTATTTTAGTACAAGTGAGTATCTCATTGACATGTGTTTCCTTGAAATCTTTTTCCTTAATAGTAAAATCCCTTGAAAATTAATAAATTGTTTCTTTTCAGATTAAAACCACTGTGAAGATTTCAGAATGGTTTTAAAAAATACAATGATATTTACTATTACAGACCACCCTGCTTGGATTGCATTGACTGAACACTATTTTTTTCATTTGTCCTTAGAAGGTTAATAAATTGGAACATAATTTATTCTAATATGTATATAAATGTATGCATAATTCAGAAAAGTCTACTTCTTTCTTGAATACAAAAGTTGCATTTAATAGCTACATAAAGATACGGTTGGAAGCACTGGAAATTGGGAGAAGTAAAAAATAATCAAGATACACATAATGCTAGAGGGAATACTGAATTTGTGGGGATATATCTTTTCTCCAGGTTTTTTTGTGCACCTCATTTTATAATTTTTATATATATTCTGCTCTTTTGATTTATTTTGTTTTATTCACTACATTTTTTTTTTTGTCTCTTCTGCTTTTTTCCAGGATCATCCAAAACCGGATTTTGATTGTTGTTCTGGCAGTCATCATCATCTTCACCACCATGATGGCTATTTATTTTTCTGTCAGAGGACGCTGATATCTTTGTTCTTCACTAAACAGCAACAAACTGCTTGTTCTGAGTAATTAAGACAAAGTGGTCACATGAATCATTCTCTTGCACTGACAGAGTCTCCCTCTCTTTTCCACTCTTCAACTCAGGTGCAAGTGGTGTAAAATATTTTGTATTATTGATGGCATAGTTGATGGCATGTGGGGCTGTTTTTTTCTTACATATTTGTCCTTATCTGAGTGTTTTCAGGATCTAAATATTTGTTGGAGTGAGGGCTTGTTCCGGTATAAAAACACTTAATGTGTGTCGAATTCACCCACAGACAATTAGCCTGTAAGTTGCCAGAGTTTCATGAGGGAAGAGGGGTTTTTGCACTTTCCTTGTGCTGTGCAGGGTGTATGAATATCAAGCAGTATCTGACCTTCTGTGATTTAGAATAAAAGTAAAGCAGAGACCAAATGATGTAGAAAGTGAACCTGTCTCCTGTGACTAACTCCCAATCATGCATTATTGTAGTAGATGTAACCTGGTTAAGAACAGTATCTAGTTTTAAAAAGACAGCAACCTTAGGATGGTGCTTAATATATGATGTAAATCCAAAACTCAATTTAACAATTTTTTGTTTAAAGTTAGGCTTTCTTTTCTGCTTATTCAAAGCAATTCCACTTTCATCAAGATCATGAAAACACATCACTTACCTAAAATGTAGTTGTGGCTACAGCCCATCTGTTGAATCTCTTTTAAATCTTCCAGTGTTGATATATTTACTGATAAGCATTACACACTTGGCCCTTAATGAAGATATATAAAGATACTTATCTATTTGTTGCTGATTGAAAAGAGATCCTAAGTAATAGTTCAGCAACAAATGAGTGATCATTGTGCATTAAACAATCTAGATTTATAATACTGGCCTGACTGTGTTGAGACTGCATGTTGGAATATTTTGAGTGTATTAAATTCTGATGTGATATTCCTCTTTTTAAACAGAAACTGTAAAAATGTTAATTTATATATGCTTTTAGCTGATATAATATATCATAGTTTCATCTACCTGTGTGTAAATGAGCTGTTTCTCTTTTCCTAATAGCCGTGCTTCTCCTTTAGTCAGGTTGAGGTCATTTAGCTTATATTTAAGCTTGCAATTCCAACAAAGGTCTTTCACTGGTGATGTGATAAAGTTCACATTTTTATAATAAATCTTAAATCCATTATTTGCAATTACTTACAAATATTGCAAATGGAGAGGAATATTAAGCCCTTGAACTTAAGCCATAAAAGGTTTCTGAAAGATATTCAAAGAAACAAAAATCTGGTGACTTTTAAATTCCCCCCACATTAGGCAGGAGCTGAGCACTAAATTTTCATTTGTGCCTTAGTACTTTTGGGGTTTTGGCATCCCTGTGGACTCTGCTGATTTGCTGTGCTGTCCCTGGAGGCTGATTTTGGCCCTAAATGTGTCATTGTTTTCCCTACATGGAAACAAATAACTCAGTTAAAAGTATGTGGTACTGATGCCACAGCTAAGACATAGTAAGAGGCTGATAAATGTAGAATGAAAGGATCCACAGGAAAAATTCTACTTATTGAAACAAATGCAAGCATGTAGGGTCAGCTCTGCTGTCGGAGTGTTACATGCAGCTCACAACAAAGTTTACAAGTGGTTTATATGCTGGGTTTCTCTACCAGCTCACGTCACTGGCTGTAGGATGGTGCTGGAACCAAAGTTCCTGGGTTGTCCAGACCCAGGTTTCAGGAGGTGTTGCTCCTCACCTTGATGGCCCTGCACTTTTGCGAGGTCATGGGACCCCCTGGCCATGTCCTGGGGCATCCTCTCCTTTCCTCCTTGCCAGGTGTGTGGCATTTACTGTGTGGCTCTCAGACACAGAGAGATTTGGGTGTTCAGCTTCCAGCCTTCAGGCGTGACACACGCTCAAACTGAGCGCTTTGGGCTGTGTAAGCAGAGCTCTGGCCGTTCACTTCAAGTGATGGCACAGAGCTGAGTTCAGACAAATTAGGATGAAGCCTGGCAGCATTAGCAGATATTTATCCTCAGCTCGGCAAATTAGGAGAAGCATATTTTGTAAAGCAGAAAACTGTCAAGAAGGAAATCTTAAGCTCCGTCTGTTGCCTAGACATTCTCCACATTGCCTCAATAATTTAACTATCATGGGAATTGATTCATGACTACTGATCTTAACAGTGACCTATGACTAGGTTTTGCCCTCTATCTAGCCACCTGCTGGAATCAGCAAAAAGCTGAAAGGAAGCCAGTTTTCCTTATCCCAGTATAAATCTAGGGCATAGTGTCACATCAGATACGTACACTCGGATAGGGATGAGGGGGAGAGAGAGACTGCCACGCAAAGCCTTCATCTTCACTTTTGATGAGCCCGCCATCGCTATGTTTCTCATGCTAACCTGTTAATAACTCTTCTGTGCCTGCTTTGCATCCTCATGTACTCCCCACATGTAAAATAGAGCTCAGGTGGACATTACACTCTTCAAAACACATTATTACTCCTCTCTCAGCCCTGTCCATCTGGCCCGGGAAGTGTGCAGGTGAGATTCACCAAATCCACACATTTTGGTGACTTCAACTGAGAGCACAGCCCCAACCACCCACAAGTAGGGTGACAACCCCAGGTCCAGGCTTCCCCTGGACTAGT